>NC_142191.1:302500-312500 GCF_026936395.1 Plectropomus leopardus | reverse complement strand
CAGACTCTCCTGTGTGGAGACGTCCGTCAATCTGCTGATCTGACCTTCATTCTCAAACCTCAGACACAACAACACAAGCTGCTCTGCAGACTGCAGCTCTGCAGCTCTGCAGCTCTGCAGCTCTGCAGCTCTGGAGTCTGCAGCTCTGCGGTTCTGCAGTTCTGCAGCTCTGCAGCTCTGCAGCTCTGGAGTCTGCAGCTCTGCAGTTCTGCAGCTCCCGAGTCTGCAGCTGTGCAGCTCCGGATTCTGCAGCCGTGCAGGTCTGCAGCTCTGGAGTCTGCAGCTGTGCAGCTCTGGAGTCAGTAGCTCTGGGTTTTTCCTCTGCAGAGCCGACTGATGGACCAGAGCCAGAACCGTCTCCACCAGTCAGCCTCAACCGTCACCAAACCAAAACCTCACTAAGCCACAGTGGAAAAACTCCCGTGCAGAGCCAGCAGGCCGACAGGACGCTGCGTCACGCCTCGGAAACTAAACCTCAACAGATCAGGAGCGGCGCTCGCCAAGCACTCGGCGCTGGACGGGCGGATGGAAAAGATGTGTCCGGGATGTGAGGAACAGGAGATGGATCTGTTTCCAGTTTGGAGAAATCCGCCTCAGGAACAGAGAGCTGGCGGGTTCCACACCAGACGCTCAGGAAAAAAGAAAACAAAGTGACGGCAGAGAGCGAGCTCAGCGGGAACCACAGCGACATGTTAGGGTACACGCTGAGGAACAAAGGGTTCTTGTTATTATTACCAGGGGCAGATGTAATGTTTTGGGGGCCCGGGGCCACAAGCACATGAGCTTATTTTCAGCCTTTCTCTAACTGTGAATGTCGGCAGGCTGTTGGCAGCTATAGGAGAAGTAGGCCGACTCAAAAGTTTTTAACTCCTGAGTAAAATGATTAACAGCACAGAAGTTTGACAGAAGCTGAAGTCAGAGTCCTGCAGTCAGGAGAGGTTGGACTATTATCAGCACAATGTGCTTCAATTTACCTGAAGTTTGTTTCAGATGGAGCTTTTCATTTTTATATAATGCTGGAAAGTTTAATAAATGATAATAAATCATATGTTTATTACGCTCCAACACACCATGGTCACATGACACTGTGTCAGTGAACTATGAGGGCAAAAAACAAACCACAAAAAAGAGCAAAATAATTGTTCTTTAATCGGAATCGAAGTAAAATGTTCAGTTAATGTTGATATTGATTTTAGGTATGAGGCTCGGACCTTTGCTGGGAGGACATTTTAGTAACTGGACCTCTGTGAGTTTTAGCAGAATAGGTCCTCCAGCTGGTGATGCTGTTCTACAGTATATTTGTCATGTTCAATGTCTGACAGAGAATAAATATTTAAACCCAAATGAACCTGATGATATCTTCATATCTCACTGAGGAGTCAAAGGAACCTTTAAGCTTTAAGACAGAAATACTGATTTGATGGATATCGTGATAGATATCGATATCACTGACATTTTAAGACTTTTTCCATATCGCCCAGCCCAGACGGTTTGGGTGTGTTTGATTTTGTTTCTGCTGAGTTTGGATGGATGTGTGTTTTCTCCTGCTGAGGAGACACGTCATTTTACGGCAGAGACACTGAAGACAAACAGCAGTTCATGTCTGAGACGCAGCTCAGATTCTGACGAGTCTTTTTTCTGCACTCAAACGCACCATCACGGCAGTCGAGCTTCCCAAAACATTTCATGGTCATGTTCCGCTTTTTCCAGCAGCCTCTGCAAAATGATCCCCCTCCCCGCATGCACGCACACACTAACCAAAGCCTTTCAGTCCCGCAGACAGATGAGTCCTGAAATTACAGCTGCAGCCACCAAATAAACCTCATCATGATCTGCACGCCACGCTCTGCTGCGTCCACAGCAACACAGCACCATCAGACTCTGCGTGTGTTACTGTCTGTGTGTGTGTGTTACTCTGTATGTATGTGTATGTGTGTGTGTTACTGTGTGTGTGTGTATGTGTGTGTGTTACTGTGTGTGTGTGTGTTACTCTGTATGTATGTGTATGTGTGTGTGTTACTGTGTGTGTGTGTGTGTGTGTGTTACTGTGTGTGTGTGTGTTACTCTGTATGTATGTGTATGTGTGTGTGTTACTGTGTGTGTGTGTATGTGTGTGTGTTACTGTGTGTGTGTGTGTTACTCTGTATGTATGTGTATGTGTGTGTGTGTGTGTGTGTGTGTGTGTTACTCTGTATGTGTGTTACTCTGTATGTGTGTGTATGTGTGTATTTGTGTGTGTGTGTATGTGCATTGTGTGACGTCTTTATTTACTCTCTGGGACTCTTTGGGCTTCGTTACTGAGACGCTCTGTCGGCTCGTGTGGACAGAGCTGCAGGATCACAGGAGGTGAAGTGCGTCCTTAAATCCTGCAGCCTGACGCTCAGCTGAGTCCACATCAGCTGCTCCAAACCACAAAGAGGTGGGAAAAAATCAGAGACAGCGGTGGTTTTACCAAGAACAGTGTTGGCCTTGTTGAGTTTGGGTTAAGGTATGCCGGTGGACAGCTCCGTCCACTTCCTGTGTGGACGCTGAGGACCGTGGCGCTCGGAGGCTTTAACTCAGCTGCGCGTGAGTCTGACAGAGCGGACGAGTCCACTCAGAAACCGCTCAGAGCCATTTTCAGACTTTTTCAACAACACTAAGAATGACATTTTAAAATTACCAAAACTGAAGATACAGAGACACCAGCAGACAGCCGTTACCTCAGGTTAGGGACAACTGTCCCTGATGTTTCGTGGTGGAGACGGAGGCAGACCCGGCCCGTTCTCAAGTCAACAAGTACCGCAGCTTGGTCAGTGCTCAGCGTCAGACTCAGGCGGCTGTTCTGTCCTCCGTCTACGGATGCTGCAGAAAAACAAACTTTCATCTTAGCAGTTTATGATGTATGAAGTCTTGTCACGTACGAAAAGCGCTTCAATGTTTTAGAGTTAACTAAAGTATAAAAACGTGTCCTGATGACGTGATTCAGGTCATCCGTCAGTTTGGCTGTGCGCGTGCGTGCGTGCATGCATGCATGTGCGTGTTCATTTAAACATACTGCCCTCATTGTTTTGATACAAAGCTGGTTGAAAATCAGCGAAATGTCCCTTTAAGGATACGCAGGAACTTGGCCAAAACATAAAAACATATGAATGAATGTGAACGAGTCTCCTCAGAAATGTATCGACACATCGGGGCTGAAAAGTCTCTCTCTGACCTCTGACCTGTCACTGATGGTTCATCTGAGGATTAGCGCAGGGATCAGGTCGGCCTCGGGCCGTACCAGGCGGCGGATAAATCTGGTGAAATGTGGAGCAGGTAGCCTCGTTAGGCAGCGCTGCTCGGCTCTGCTGAGTCAGATCCTATCGGCTCGCTCTCGTGCCTCAAACACAAACAAAGCCTCTCGCTTGTTGGATCAGACGGCTTAAAGACGGCCGGGCCTATGGGCTGTTTCCATCGTGCAGAAAGCGGCGGTCTCACACGACAACATGGAGGTTAATTAGGTAGAAAATCCACCGCACATTCCAGCCGAACACAGAGGCCCTTCTTCTGCTGCTGCTGCCGCGGCAACGCTGGGCCTCCTGCCCGCCATGACCACAGGAAAAACAAACCGCTGGCTTCACCCCACTCTGTGTGTGTGTGTGTGTGTGTGTGTGTGTGTGTGTGTGTGTGTGTGTGTGTGTGTGTGTGTGTGTGTGTGTGTGTGTGTGTGTGTGTGTGTGTGTGTGTGTGTGTGTGTGTGTCAGGTGTTTCACTGCAGCCGCAGAAAACTATTTTCCTGAAAAGTGAAACTCATCAGCAGTTCAGCTCCTTTCTGCTGCTGAGTTTTAATCTGTACGTTATTAAAAATATCCAAAAACACAGACGTGCACTCGGTAAACAGACCTTAAACAGCCTCAGGTGCTGACTCTGCCTTCATCTGAGCCTCAGAAATATTATATTTACCATTTTTACGAGTCACGATTTCACGACTACAAGAAAAAAAGGAAATTGTGAAATTTGTGACGGTAAAAGAAAAAAAAAAAGAAATATTTGGTTATTTTGTTCCTCGTAGCTCTCTCTGAATTTTAGCAGCATCACACTTTAGAACCTGCATCTCTAAGCTGCAGCGAGCTGTGTTATAGCTTTATTAACTATATATTATATAAAGAAAGTAATGACGACAGAACAGGATCAGAACGGGATATTTAAATAGAACTTAGGGAGCAAAAATGGGCGTATCAAATTATTTTTGAAGGCCTGGGGGGGGGCTTCCAGCGTGTAGTCTGGAAGCCATGTTTTCTTTATAATTCATTAAAAAAATGACACCACGTATCTCAGCTAGAAAACTGAAAAACAGAAATTATTGTTGGATTTACAGATGAAACAAAATCCCATGACTTTATCAAAACTTCTGATATAATTATTTTTTGGTGTTTTTTTTCTCTCTCAAAATTTGTGGCTTCTTTTCTTTATTTTTAGAAAGAAGAAAAAAAGTGTGACTTTTTTCTTTTTTTGTGGCTTTTAAAGAAAAAATTGTGAAGATTTTTTTTTCCAAAGAAACATGTTTTCTTCTCGCAAAAACTAGCCCAGAGACGCAGCCAGAAACTCTGCAAACTGAAGTTATTGGTCACATTGCCCACGGCGCACAGTGTTATTATACAGGTTTGTGAAACAAAATTCAATAACTTTTCCAAAACTTTCAGTGTATATTTAGTCTTCCAAAACGTTTCCATGCCTAGAAATTTCTATTAGTAAATTCCAGGACTTTTCCTGGTCCCTGGAGCAGAGTGTGGGAGACTTTTCAAGACTCAAGAGATCATTTCCAACAACGAAGTCAGCAGCACGTTCAGCGATCAGCCGTCCTGCAGCTGGAGACTGAAGAGCATGTCATCTGTGTGTGTGTGTGTGTGTGTGTGTGTGTATGTTACATAATCAGCTGCAGCCTGCCAACACACACTGCTGACAAAAACAATACGAGTCCGACAGAAACGTGACCACAGACGTCCTGAAGTGAGAGGAATCTCAGTGCTTTGGCTCCGTCTTCACATTGCAATGACGGGATTATCACACAGAAATATAAACATATAAATATATAAATATATCTCAGTAAAGTCAGTGTGAGCACACACTCACTGCAGGACCCACACACACACACACACACACACACACACACACACACACACACACACACACACACACACACACACACACACACACACACACACACACACACACACACACACTGCAGAAACACACAGCATGTACAGACTAAAACCATTTCATGTAGTGCAGCTCAGTTTGTGGGGACAGAAAAGACATAACACTGTCGCCCCCCCCCCACACACACACACACACACACTCACCAGCAGCTGACTCCTGCTCTGAAGCGTCTCTCGTCCGCTCTCTGAACACACTCGGAGCTGCGTTTTCCTGCTGCGTTCACTTGTTGAGTGAAACGTGTGTTTGAGTTTGGTGTTTCCGTCCTGACGGCAGGAGGGCGGCGTCCTGCAGCTGGACCACGAACAAACCACGCCTCAGAGACACACTCACGCAGCAGAGGACACAAATATACACAGTACATACACTGATTATATATACAATACTAAGGGACTTGAGCACTACTATTACTGTTGATATTTTAACTGCTCTTTGGTGGTACCGCAGTACTTTTACTTAAGACTTCAAATGTAGCACTTTTACTTGCAATGTGCTATTAATATAATGTTGTATTACAACTTTTACTGCAGTACAGAATCTGAGAACTTCTTCCACCACTGGAGTAAAACAGCTCTAAAGAATCAGACAAAATTAGCAATACTACCACTACTAGTACTATTACTACTAATAATGATTATTTTCATTATTGTCATTAGTAGTATTACTATTGTGATTATTATTATAGCTGATAGTATTCTTCAGTTGCTTCTCCTACAACAAAATCTTTACAGCTCTCTGCTGCCCCCCGCCTGCTGAAGCCGGGTATCACTAGCAGGGTTCATCACTTGAATTTATTTTTTGGGGAATTATGTGCCATAATTGAAAACACACAAATGCAGATTCCCTGAAATGAAAACATGCGTAACAAAAAAATAAAACAAAAACCTTCAACTGTGGCAGCAACACAAACACAGACATTTTATTGATGACAGCAAAACATTTTCAGATCCAGAGCAGAGAAAAAGGTAAAAACAGAAAACTAAATATATCAGCAGATTTGAGCGGAGACTCTCCAGCTCTCCTCGTGATATAAAAATCAAAAACATCGTCTTCCTCACCTCCATCATTTCCTGTGTGAGCACAGCGAGTTTATGAAAACGTGTTTCTCTGGTGTCAAATGATCCGTGATCGTGACCTTTTGGCGTTTGTTTATGAGAGGTAAATGTTTCCGTGGAAACCTCCGTAATGTTCCCGTCGTGTTTGCAGGACGTGTCTTTGTGTGACCTGTCGGTACCTGCAGACCAGCTGTGATGTCATCTTCTCGCCATGTTTCCCAGGAAAGCCTGAGGACCCACGGCGCCTCCTGGTGGTCGGCTGCTGGCTGCACGGCTCTGCACGCCGCTCTGCACGCCGCTCTGCACGCCGCTCTGCACGCCGCTCTGCACGCCGCTCTGTGCAGTTGAAGACCCTGCAGCAACAACAGCAGCACTCACTGTGGGTCTGGTTCTAACCCATCCGGAATAATGTCGTTATTTTTAGGGCTGCAACTAAAGGTTGTTTTTTGGAAGAACACCTCTGCTGAGGGACTACGGATGAAACTTAATTTATTGTGTACTTATTAATTTGTCATACTGACACAAACTAAACATAAAGCACCTGCAGGCTGTTACCTGTGTGCAGCCTGGTGGTCCTGACTCGGCTCTCCTCCAGCGGCAGGAAGCGGCCGCTCCTCTCGCCGCCGTCTGCTGACCCCAACTCACAGGTCAGCACCATGATGGGACCCCTCTCCGCCTTCAGCTGCACCTGGATGTGGTCCTGCACACACACATGCACGCACACACGCACGCACACACACACACACACACACACACACACACACACACACACACACACACACACACACGCACACAGTGTCTTAATTCGGGCTGTCGGCGTTACGGTGCGTACCCACCAAACGCGATTAAAAATGATCGCGCCTCAAGATTACATACAAAGTCAATGCAAAGACGCGATTTGACGCCTCATTTTGCCGGGCGACGCGATGGACGCGATTGCGCGGTGCGTTGGACGCGTTGGACGCGAAATTCGCGGCGCGTTGGACGCGTTGGACGCGAACGCCTCGCGTCCAACGCTCAAGTTGAAATAATTGAACTTGTGCGTCGTCGTCGCGTGAAGACGCGCCGCGACAGCCTATCAGCGTTGAGATCGTCATCGACGTGCTGACGTATGGACGTCCTGGTGTTCCCTCGCAAAATCTAATCAAACCGCCAGAAACAATGGAGGAGCAGCTTATCGTCGCCGTCACCGCTCACCCAGAGCTGTACGACAGTTCCTGTCCCTTGTTGCAGGAGACGGTGGAACTCGCCGAGCTCACGCCGCCTCCGTAGGGTAGCATGCACCCAGGACCGACGTCGGCGCCTAGCCCGCAGACGACGCTGGGAACTTCTCCAGAGCAGATGCGGTGCAGCGATCGTCAACGAGAGAATGAAATGGCGGAAGAAATGTTGTTGTTTGGGCGGGCTCAACGCGCGAGTCGAGTCCCATTTTGGGGTTTTTGTACGAGCGTCAAAACTGGAGCGTCCGGCGCGACGCGATTTCATTTGAGGCGCGATGAAATAATTTTTATCACGTTTGGTGGGTACGCACGTGTGTTAACACTGATGTGACTGAGGTCCGTACATCACGTGTTTTCCAGTGAAAAAGTTATTTAAAGCGACATCAAATCAAAAAACAACGATTTTAAAAGTGAAACACACGGAAGAAAACGAACATTTAGTCTCAGAAAGGTTTCTCTTTAGTTTGAAAACAGAAAGAGGAAATATCTTATGGTAGTTTTGTGTTTCTCAGTCTGCGTGAGAGATTCTGCTGCTTGGATTCCCGTCATCAGTTCAAGAAAAGGAATGTTTTAAATGATTTCACACAAAAATAGACGTTACCACTTTTTCTGAGATCTTACATGCAACATCGGAAAAAACGAATAAAATCCTACTTCCTGTATCTGAGCATTTAAAAGACTCTAAAGATGAATTTAAGTCTACTTATGTATTCATAAGGCCTCATTTTTAGAGTAATGATTTCAATGCCTTTAAAACTTCCTCAGGATCTGTGTGAAGGCTGGGCTGCACCGAGCTGAGATTTAAAGCTGAAACTGGTTCATGTGAAACTCCAAGACCTGAAGAGTCCAGAGGGACCGTGTGGACGACTCATCCCCAAATCACTTCAGATGTTGAACTTTACATTGAATTATCTTTCACTTGACTGAGCGATGCTGAATTCTATCGTGATATCAAGAACATTTTCTCATTCTTCATTTACATTTTTTTGACCATTTGAAAGTTTTTTGATCATTTCTGGCTGATATTAATTTGTCTCTACTCGAGAGAAAATAATGTTAATGTTTTACACATTTAGCAAAGATCAAATAAAAACTAAAGTTTCTTCATGGTCTTTGTCCCTGGAGCTCAGCGAGGTCACCAAACATTTCAGATCCGATCTTACCTCCTGCGGTGCAGGAATCTCCAGCTGGGTTTCCTCCGGAGCTCGGACCACGATCACCGTCTGCTGCTGGATGCACCGCAGCCGGCCGAGGTCATCGCAGGTCACGTAGGCCGACGTGAGGAGGCGTTAAAGAAAACCTGCACCGTTTCCCTGTTTAACCCTTAGGGACTGTTAGTTATTAACCCTTTAGGGACTGTTTGTTATTAACCCTTTAGAGACTGTTTGTTATTAACCCTTTAGAGACTGTTTGTTATTAACCATTTAAGGACTGTTTGTTATTAACCATTTAAGGACTGTTTGTTATTAACCCTTTAGAGACTGTTTGTCTCATTTTAGTCTCTTTTCTTCTTCCTGTTGTGATAACTGTGTGTGTGTTGATGCATGTGTCCTAAATGTAGTCCAGATTGTGTATCTGAGTGTAATCAGTGAATTTGCAGCTCAGCTCCTACAATAAGTCTAAAATACACTGTGGAAACTAAATAGTTACATTCAGACTGTTCAGGTCCAAAAATGCTACATTGAAACCCATTCAAACTGACATTTTTGATCCCACAGCCATCAGAGCAGAAAAACAGGACTTGTATTATTTCTGGGTGTCATTCTGGGCTTTTGACTCTGAATTTGTCATTTTGACTATTTTCCACCTGATGAGGTCATTTTGACCATATTTGGCATCTGGAGGAAATACATGCTATTTCCACTAGGTGACCTGTCACAGTCAATGTAGCTGCTGATCACTGACATATCCCAGACTGTCAGCAGCTACACTCACACACTGACATATCCCAGACTGTCAGCAGCTACACTCACACACTGACATATCCCAGACTGTCAGCAGCTACACTCACACACTGACATATCCCAGACTGTCAGCAGCTACACTCACATATATTGAAAATAATTTATTTTTTGTGGGGTCTTTTTCATCTAAAAATATAGTGGCATCATGACAAAAACCTGGCATTACGAGGGTTAAATTCTTAAAATTAATAAACATTTGATATTTATGATCAGGACTGATGTTGGTAAAAAATAAACTCAAAGAAAGTAGAGAATCATATTAATGTATGACACTTTTTGCAGCTTGATTTTGAAAAGCACGTTTTGTGTGCAGTGCGTGATATTAAAGCGGGCCTTAAAGGGTTAAATGTACATTTACAGATATATATTCTGGTTTTACTTCGGTCTGCTGTAAAGGATATTCAGAGCTCTCCACATCGTCCGTCATGTCGAAGAGCTGCCGAGCGCAGCTTTTGATGAGCGTGTCCAGCTTGTCCTCCAGCACCTTCAGGTCGTCCAGCTCTCTGCGGAGCCTCTGCGGGTTCTTCCACAGAAAGCTGGAGATCGGACTCTTTCCTCTGAGCGCAGAACAGACACAGAGCAG
>NC_142191.1:245000-297500 GCF_026936395.1 Plectropomus leopardus | reverse complement strand
CCTCCGGCAGGAAGTGGTCCTCGCAGATGATGTGCTGCTCCGTGGCGTCCTGCCGGTCCGCCTCCCTCAGCGCGGCCAGCCATACCTGCGCAGAGCGTCAGCGTCACTGATGGACTCATCCGTGATGGAGGTTATCACCGTCTTTAAACCCTGACCGGACACTTGAGTCCCCTGAGCCCGAGGGGACGACTCAACATGTCCCGTTCCATCCAAAACACAAAAGATTCAGTTTGCCAAAAAAAACTCAAAAAACTCGCTGCAACCAGATATATGAAACTACTCTGTTTAACTCCTTACATCCCGAATTCCAGAAACACTGTGTGAAACATAGTAACAATATTATGTAAGTTAAAATAAGCAACAATAAGTAGTAAAGGGGATATTTTAAAAAAGAAAATAAATATACAAAAATAAAAAAGATACAACTGAAAATAAAATTAGGCTTCGTAAGTTCTTCAGGTAAAAATAAGAGCTGAAATCTTTAAAACATGCTTCATTTTGAATTAAATACAACATTAAAAACACATTAAAAAATATAGAACCAAAAAGACTAAATATAAGAAAAATAAATATAGTGAAATAAGTAAAAGATATTGTCGATTTAAAATAAAATGATGTGAAATGGACGGGGGGCACTGATCGACGCTAAGCTAACACCCGCAGGTTACTGATGCTAATGTGTTAGCATCGCTATCTGGCACAAAGACACAAAACACACCAGGGACACAGAGAGACAGACACTGAGACACCAGGGACACAGAGAGACAGACACTGAGACACCAGGGACACAGAGAGACAGACACTGAGACACCAGGGACACAGAGAGACAGACACTGAGACACTGGGGACACAGAGAGACAGACACTGAGACACTGGGGACACAGAGAGACAGGCACCGGGGACACGGAGAGACAGCTCGCTGGCCGGGGAGCTGCTCCGGTCGTTACCTTGACGCGGTCCGGGTCTGCGGGGAAGCTGAAGAACCTCTTCGGTTGTCGGCTAAACGCGCTCCGGTTCCCGCTCACGGCGCGGTTCGGACACCCGGAGACCACACACTTCACCATGGTTACCGGCTGTCCTCCGGTCTCTCTCTCACACACACACACGTTAACAAGCGTCAGGATTCACCGCGAGCACACACAAACACATACCTGGCCGGTCTGTTTTGATCGTGTTTCAAGGTGTGTTCACACCGGAAGTAAATGTTTGCGACCCGGATGTACAACAGTGGAGGGAAGGTTGTTTTTTTTTAAACCCGTTTTTTAAAAAAAAGTATGTACATATATATATATATATATATATATATATATATATATATATATATATATATATATATATATATATATATATATGTGTGTATATATATATATATATAAAGTATAATATAATATAGAATTAAGTTTTTTCCTGTAAATCATATTCATCTCATGATGAACATGCTGAACAGCTCCGTTACATTTTTATGTTTCATGCATTTGACGGCTTTTAAACTGTGAGAGAAAAAACTCAGCGTGTCCCCGTGAGAGCGAGCTGGTCTGGATCTGACCGGGCGGGTTCACATGAAGCACACGTTTGATGCGCTCATCCTCCTCTTCCTCATGTTCAGCTCTGCTGTGGTTCTTCATCCTCCTCTTCCTCATTCTTCATCCTCCTCTTCCTCATGTTCAGCTCTGCTGTGGTTCTTCGTCCTCCTCTTCCTCATTCTTCATCCTCCTCTTCCTCATGTTCAGCTCTGCTGTGGTTCTTCGTCCTCCTCTTCCTCATTCTTCATCCTCCTCTTCCTCATGTTCAGCTCTGCTGTGGTTCTTCGTCCTCCTCTTCCTCATTCTTCATCCTCCTCTTCCTCATGTTCAGCTCTGCTGTGGTTCTTCGTCCTCCTCTTCCTCATTCTTCATCCTCCTCTTCCTCAGTGAAGGGAGGAGGTTAATGCTTTCATCACGTCACGGTCTGAATCACACGTTCCAGTTTTTCACTTCACTTTGGTGCTTTTGGGAAATGTGATTCCAGAGTGAATCACTACCGACCGAATCGATGTCGCCACGTTCTTCCTCTCGGACGATGTCATTGTCTGACACTTTTACAGGAACACGCCTGCATGTCTGACTTCTCGGCTTCTCTTTTAAAGTACTCTGTGGGTCAGACATGCTTGAGACGCTCGCTGTGAGCGGGACGGAGTGAAACTGGAGCGAGAGATAAGGTGATGCTGCATCTTCGAGTTAGTTTTTTATAATTATGCATCTTTTATAATGACTTCATATCTCTGTATCTATCTTCATGGTAAAGTGTTCATGGTAAAGTCTTTATTCTTGCAAGTCATGTTGGACATACGGTAACAATACTGAAGGGACATTTGGCCCCGTGTCCCTGTGCTGTATCTGGAAGGTGCCAAAAAGTCTACGACAACATTTCTCATTACTGGGATTCCTGCTGATGTATTGGTAACTGACGGACACCACATGTGTGATCAGTGAGACGCATATGTAGACCTTTGCTTTAGGTTCGGTCTCTGTCGCGCTTTTCTGTCCATGCTGCTGTGCTGACCCGAGCGCTCGTTTTCAACGTTTCCTGATTGAAGCATCAACCAGTGTCTCAGCGCCCAATGAGAGTCAAACTCATCATTTCACCGCAGCTTTTTATCAAAGCCGCACTAAAGCCAAAATCCTCCTGTTCGCTCTGCTGTTTTCTTTAGTTGCGTAAAAACAGACGTAATTATTTACTGGTTGTTACCTGAAAAAGAAAAAGAAAATGAGTCAGAAAGGAAATCTAAAGTGCTTCTGTCTGCTGTTTCCTGCCGGATCTGTTGCTTGTGGTCAGGAAGAGGAAGAAGTCTCTGAGTCTTCTTCTCTGCCTCAGACGCTTTTTGTCCCAAGCCATCATCACAACTTTATTTCCTCCACAGAGGCTCAAGTATTAAATTAGTTAGGACCTGTCATCATTGGATTGATGTTAACCAGTAAACAATAAAACACTAAACTCTGTGTACTGGCTCACATTGATCATTTCTGTTCCTGAATTGTCTCCGGGGTTAAAAACTGAAGCCAGAGGGCTGCAGGAGGTTTTTCTGCCGGCAAACACGAAGGCATACGTCGCCCTGGTTCCCTCGTCAAAAAGCTGACTGTATTTTTTTGTTGGATTTCTTTCGGATCACTGCAGAAAATAAGCTCTGCGGCTAGGCTGTAAACACACTGAAGCGCAGTCACGTGACTGAAGCACGGCCATGTGACTGAACTGTGGTCACGTGACTGAAGCGCGGTCACGTGACTGAACTGTGGTCACGTGACTGAAGCGCGGTCACGTGACTGAATGTCTCCACCACAGCGAGGCTGTAAAGCGTGTTTGGTGTGATGGCGTTCTGTGGTCTCATTTAGACACGTGTCAGTAATTAATAATTCTCCATTATTATCATCTATAGCTCATTTATGAATTATTCATTTATTTACCAGGTTTAGTCTTGTTGGTTTTTCAGTGAGGTACAGAGTCTCTGGGCTGCTGATAAAAAGTCGTGCCGTGTTGGAGTCCGTCATATTCCATCTATTGTGTGACAGTGATGAAGTTCTGTAATCGGGCCGTGAGTGAGGAGGCAGCTCATTGTGGCGCTGCAGGTGCAGACCGGAGGTTTATTAAAAACTATGAGTGCTCAGCGTGCTTCCCATTGTGTCCGGGTTTTTAAGATTTGGCATAAACAATAGAACAACGAGCCAAACGGCGCAGCCAGCCTGATGGCTGCACTCAGATTTTTAATGAAACACAATCACATCCAGTCAGGCACATTTCCTCTCCGCGCTGTCATCGCAGCCTCCCGCTCCTCCGCTGACTAATGTTCAGAGCTCTCCATCATTGTGACGGATTTCTGAGTGGCAGGTTTGGATATTGTTGCAGAGCGGTGAGGAGGGGGTTAATCCCTCAGAAACATCACCACACTTTTTAACAGCAGCCATGTGAAGCTCTGCCAGCTCCGACAGGCTGCCGACACAGAGATTACAGTGTAAACCGGAGCTCATTTTCCTGTTAAAGACATGAAGACACGCAAGAGCGTACAGATTATTTATTCACATCAATAAAGGAACGGTGTTAGCTGTAAGCTCAGCTTTTTTCATTTGTGCATGTTTGTCAGCAGCCACGGTGACAACACCTCATGCAAAAATGCATGAAAAAAGAAAAACATGGTCTTTGAGTCATTTTTGGTAATTTTCCACGTCTGTCCAGCCTGCTCTCATTCCAAAGTCATCACATACAGCCACTTTCCCAGTGCCTTCGGCGTAAGATGCGGACGATAAAAGCGACCTTTCACGGCTGCATGATATGGCGTTGGCTGAGAAAACAAAAAACAAAAGAGAAATAAGACGTAATCAATTCCATCCACAAACTGCATCCATTTACAGTATAAACCCTTCATTACATCATTAAATTTAATCATCATTAAGTCATCAAAAACACGTAGAAATGCAAGGTTTGTCATACATTTACCGACGTACACATACACTCACCGACAGAGCATCAGAATAATAATAATAATGGATGGATGGGCACTTTCACTCATGTTTTTGTGAAATTTCCATCTGTGTTTGAGCTATAAAACCAGGTATTTTTTAACAAAATGTCACAACATTTTCAGCCATGTCTCCAGCACCACAGCTGTTTTTTTTTTCAATGAGCTGCGCCTGTGCAATAAAACTGGATTTTTTTCAGCCATGATTTTCGAAACAAAATCTGGAATTTTTTACCAAGTGGTTGGGACATTTTTATTCGTTTTCATTCGTGGCAACAAAACTGGATATTTTAGGCCAAAACATGTTGTCCTCGCCCTGAAAAAATGTTTTTGGTGCCTACCCTGTCTGCACGCTGACCACAGCGCTGTTACAACATAAAAATGAAAACTGAAACTTTCAGAATGTAAAGTTTCAACATCTCCGCCTCATGTCAAATGTAGAAATTTAACCCATCATGTAGTGCCAGCAGGTACTGAACAGTTTTCACCTGGTCTGATCTGAAAACTGGACTGCTGAGATGAAGACAAAATGATGATGCAGGCACACACGCACACACACACACACTCACTCCGGGTCAACAGTGTCAGCTCTAATATTGACAGGTGGTGCAGCAGTACAAATAGCCCCTGGAGTCTTTGTTGTGGAGGACAATCTTCTCTCTGATTGGTTTGTCCTCAGCTGCTCTCTGAACGCCTGTTGAAGAGTCTCCAGCAAATGAATCCCCTCAGAGCTTTTTAAAGTGCGGCGTACTGAAGATACGACTCTGAGCCGCAGTGACCCCGACAGACAGACCCACGAGCGCCGAGGTCTCACCGCTCTCAGCAGGTTTTAACCCTCGTAATGTCCTCGCGATTGCCATACACCTTTTGTCCTCTGGGGTCGTTCTGGCCCCACCCTGTTTTGACTGTTATTTGAAGCACATTGTATTAATTGTCAATCAACTCTGTGATACACCTTTAGGGCCGATAGACCTTGTTTACAGAAGTATAAAAAATATATTTTGATAGTAAAGATTTCATTTGGGGTCAGATTGACGTCAAGGACAACACGAGGGTTAAAGCGCCTCACGTCTCGGTGCAGAGACTCTTAGTGGATTTTTGGGCTCATCGGGGTCACTGAGACCCACTGAAACCCACTCGAATCTGTCTTTTGTCTTTAGTTGGAAAAGTTACCGTCTGCGTTCGTTCCCGGGACTCTGCAGAAGTCTCAGGTCTTTATTGGCTCTTCTTCCTATCAGCCCTGATCAGCAGCGATGGAAACATGGCGTCTAGGTGGACACGGGCCACCACGGACTGCGTCCGTCTCTGTCCACGCACCACTCCAACAATGTCCCAAATTAGTCAGCACCAAGTTGGTAGCAGACGCTGAATCAGTTGCAGATATTAAAAATAACTATGGTAGCATTTTAACTGGCCTCCATGCTGCTTTTTGTTCTTCACTGACTGGTTTTCTGGAGCGTTTTAAACCTCAGACACATCAGAAAAAAACAGAAAGGTACACTCGTCTGTTGGCAATGAGAGAGGAGTCTTTTTCTTGCCTCCGAAAACCTGATTTTACTTGGTAATGTTGGTGGAAAAGAGCCTAAAGTGTCTGGAGTCAAATAACAAAAAGTTCATGTGTTCTGAAGCACAATCATAAAACCACAAACAGCAAACTAATGATGGTAAACTGCACTATGTTTTCGACTGGTGCTCGTGTGTTCCCTCTTCTACTGTGCAGGCTGTCATTTATTTTATTGATGAGTAGTGAACAAAGATATGATGGAGTTTTGCCTATAAGGGTTTTAAATATGAACAGAAACCAGTGTGTCTGTGTGCGACAGTGAACCAGGGCGTACAGACCGCGGTGGTGAGCAGTAAAGAGGGCGCCGCTGACAAAACGGATGGCAGCGTGGAACTTAGTGTCCGGTTTATGGAGGAGGGATTTGGAAGCAGATCTGTAAAGTTTGTCACCATAGTCAATAATCGGAAGGACTGTCATTGGGACCAGAAGGTGTTTTGCGAAGTATGTAAATGAAGATTCATCGCGCTAAAAAAATACAATTCTGATTTTAACACACATATGCTCCCACTTTAAATAGCATGTCAACAGGATAGCATACGTGCTTTACTGGCTCGTTTGGTTGAATTCTTTGTGTTGAATTAGCATTTTTTCCCCCTAAATCTCAGACTTTTTTCTGTGAGATTTCTTCGTACGAGTGCTCCAAGTTAAATTCACCAAACACACAAATAATTTCACAAAGTAAACGGCTCATTTCAGTGGTGTTCCCCTTCATTAAATCCCTGGATATCAGTAAAAGTGCGTGTCAGATGTGATTTGTTTCCCTTCAGACTTGCGCGCATGATGAGTCATGTTGTGTGACGTTGCTCTTTTGTTACTGATTTTTTTTCGACATGCACCAATATTCAAATCTCGTATAAGAGCTGATAATGGCGGCGACGACCTCAGCAAGCGTGACGGCTGCGCGCTGACGTATGCACACAAATGAGAAAATGAGGCAGCCGATTTGTGGACGCTGCGCCTGAGAGTGGAGTCTGCAGACAAATCGACCTCGATCTGAGCGTAATGGGGAGAAGATTGATGTGAGCGGTGAGGAGACGGACGCTCGCCTGTTTCTGTGTGAAAATGCTGATGAACTAATGAAAACACAGCAAACGCTGCTGTACCGCGGTTTGTGTATGTGTGTGTGTGTTGAGCTGATTTCGAGTCTGGTTCCAGGTGATCAGGTCAGCGGTCGCACTGATCCATCGACCCAAAGTGAAGGTATTTTCTAACCCGAGAACGAGGCAGCAATCAGCCGTCTTCCTCCAGAGCTGCAGACTGCACCCTCAGCCCTCCACATCGCCGTACGTCAGGATGACGTTCAGCTAATTTCACACATTTTCTAACAGTTCTCCATTAATTTAGGAAGCAGGTATTTCCTGTTTGACACATAAAGTGTGCCCACAAATCACACCCCATACCCCTCACCCCATACCAAAAGCATAAAGAGAGAAAATGCTCATCATTGTCTTCCAAAATGACACAAATGAGCCAGAGGACCATTAAAAAAATTACTCATATCCCCATTTTCCAGTCAATGTCCATTCATCACTCTGCAGCAAAAGGTTGCACAAATAAATGCAAGTTGTAGTTCTTTTCTACACAAGAAATAAAACGCAACTGGAATTACAGTCTCACAGCTGCTCCTGTTATTGACAAAACTTCCCGTCCCTTTATCTGTCTTCAGCTGACCGTTGACACTGAGGACGTGTGAGTGCAGGACGAAGACACTCGGACACAAAGACATTAACCAGCTCACGTTAGCTGGAGGACGTTTGAAGCTTTGACTCTTGGTATCAAAAAAGAGGCTGTTTGTCCTGAATAACGTCCTCATCACTTTGTCTTCATGAGGGGACAACAGCACCAAAGCTTCAGCGCAGACTCGGACTGTAACATCCTCACAGCCAATAAAACGTCTTTATTCTGCCGAGTGAGCAGCAGTTAAACTGATTGATAACCAGTTTTTCGCTGCTGCAGTTAAGTCAAAGTCAGCTGTCGCCTGACTTTATGTCCACCGTATTTAAGGTGATTGAGAATGAATGTTTTTATCTCCAGACCGTCAGAAAGGTGATAAAACAACTCAGTCTGACGCAGTTTCAGCTTTTCTCATTTGACCAAACAGTCACTGATTTTACACGACACAAAGTTTTCATTATCATTTCAGAATCATTTCATTCATCACATTTTCAGCTTCGTTTCTGGGAAACGTCCATCTTTGAATGTTTCTGAGTGAAAAAATAGCTTTACATTCATATTTCAGGTAAAACATAAATGTTAGTAGAAATAGAAATATAAAAACATAAAAAAACAAACATTTTTCAGAAGCATCCAAACATTTCTGCTAAATACAGCCAAAGTGATTCTTTGATTACAGACCTTTTCGCTGTCAGCGTCATCAGAAATAAGCGTGCAGGTTAGCAGGAAACGTGGCGTTCGGCTGCAGCCGTCCGGAGGAGCCACTTCACCCTTCACCTCAGCTCAGTCTGTGTTTTCTGTCCAACAGTGGACTCGTGTCCCATTACGCTCAGATACAATCGTTCTCTTTAAGGTTATCTTTTTCATATCGTATTCATAGTAGTATACTTTCATAAAATCAGCTTTTACACAGTATTCATTCACTTCTGCCTCCTGCAGCCGTCAGTGTGTGTGGCTGTGAACGTCGGCTCATTTCCACAGAGGTGAGAAGACGGCGTTACACCTTTAAAACACAGCTGTGACATCACACTCACACCTGGTCACTTCCTCCGTCTCAGAGGCTCAAAAGCTCACGCCAAGTAAACTCTCGGTCAGTGGCCATATTTGGGTGAGAGGGCGGAGCTGTGGCAGAGCGACGGCGGATCTGAGCGGTGGATGTATTATAAATCTGGATACAGCATGGATGTATTATAAATCTGGATACAGCATGGATGTATTATAAATCTGGATACAGCATGGATGTATTATTGAATCTGGATACAGCATGGATGTATTATAAATCTGGATACAGCATGGATGTATTATTGGATCTGGATACAGCATGGATGTATTATTAATCTGGATACAGCATGGATGTATTATAAATCTGGATACAGCATGGATGTATTATTAATCTGGATACAGCATGGATGTATTATAAATCTGGATACAGCATGGATGTATTATAAATCTGGATACAGCATGGATGTATTATTAATCTGGATACAGCATGGATGTATTATAAATCTGGATACAGCATGGATGTATTATTGAATCTGGATACAGCATGGATGTATTATAAATCTGGATACAGCATAGATGTATTATAAATCTGGATACAGCATGGATGTATTATTAATCTGGATACAGCCGTGGGGGCGGGGCCTCGTTCATTCCTATGAGAGCTGCTCATTGGCGCATGAAGCAAAGAAAACTCTTTTTCGGGGTTTAGAAAAGTGTAAAATACCTGGATCTACTGGCCCATAGAGCAGCGTGGAAGTGATTAAGTGTAACAGGGTCAGTTATACACTAGCAATGTGTGTATTCTAAATGTATTATTGTCATAATTACACAAAAACTGTGTATGTGTAAGTTTGTTTTATTTATGTTTGGTTTTAGTTAATACCTGACCATTTAATCTTCCGGGTCGGTAAGTGGAACCTTTGTTCCAGGTTGTACCCCTACGGGCACATTATGGTGTAACGCCGCCTTTACAAGTAGCGTTTTCGCGCCAATTCGCTTCCCTTTTGTTACCGATCTCCGTGGGAGAGGTAAGCGAATCCGCAGTCCGAGGAAATGTCTTCCTTAACATGTGCTAATTACATTTTCAAGTTCACTGGCTAGCTTGAACACATTGCGAGACACTTACTTTGCACTGAAACATATGTTTGTGTTGTTTGATTCGTGTAGGGGCGTGTTTTGTGGTGATTGACCGGAGGATTTGTGTGTTTTGCGCTGTTTCGTCAGGTATGTTATGTTCTTTTTTTTTAATTATTTAATCTATAATTTGTGTGTCGTGCCCTTTTGTTACCGATCTCCGTGGGAGAGGGGCGTGTTTTGTGGTGATTGACCGGAGGATTTGTGTGTTTTGCGCTGTTTCGTCAGGAGCCATGTAAGAATAAATGGAGACTGCCTCCAAAAAGATCGACGTATGAGTCTTTTCTTCAACACAACGCAGAGTCAGACACGCCGGTCACACTTGGTGCAGTAACCACCGGTTACATAAGGACAGCCGAACGCGGCCGAGTGTACCCGAGTGTACCCGAGTGAACCCGAGCATTGACTGACTCACTCACTCAGATGACCCGAGTGCTCGAAGCGAACAGCGCCGGTGCACGAGCATGTCTCTCGTAGTAGCTTAGCTTATTAGCAACAGCAGCTAATCTGCAGTATAAGGACAGCGCTGTCGGTTTGAATATTTATGTGATTATTATTATATCAGATAATGGTATATTTATCTCTCTCTCTCTACACACACACACACACACACACACACATATATACATACAACTCATCAGGGAATCATATCGTAATCTCAACCGGAGAAATCAAATTAACAGAATCGTTAGGTGTTGTGCTCATAAAAAGGTAATAAAAGGTGCTGCTTGTAATATTGCCCTGTGTTTTATTACACAGCTCAACGTTTAAAAATACTACGTCCAGTACCTCTCAGTAACTGTCTCTAGAGCTCCGCTGCTCACTGATAACCGGTAGTTTGAATACAGACCGTAGACTGTATATACGTCTGACACAGACACGGTAAGACGTCCATATTACAGCTTTACAGCCAGCAGCGTATGGATGTGATGTAAAATGGTAAAAATGATGAATTGTGATTAAAAACTGATGAATTGTGATTAAAAACTGATGAATTACAGCAAAAATATCCGCCACTACAGCTGGTACGAAGCCTGTGCTGTCAGAAACGCTTAGAGTCACATGCGCGTTCACGCGGTAGAGTCCCGCGGGTCCGATGCGCGTTCATGTTATGTCTGGAGAAATGTCCGACTTCAAAATCTTGATTTGGGAAATTTTACGTCTTTAGGCCTAATGTTTTTAATAATGGCTAAAAAAAATGCGTTCTGAAAAGTCAACAGGTCTCAAAAAAATGATGTAGTGATTGAAGGAGGTCTCTTTCCCGATGTTAACAAACGGGGAAAAGTCTCTGTGGGCCTTGACCCTGCTGCAGTCAGGGGTCAGATCAAGTTTCCAAGAGTGATGAGCTCTGAGGGCGTAAAGTGTGAACAACATGAAGCTACAGAGATGAGCTAACTTTTGATGCCGAGAGCATTTAAACACTTTATGTATTAATGTAAATAATGTCTCGCTCTCTGTCTTAGTCTGTCTCTCTGTCTTTCTCTCTGTCTTTGTCTGTCTCTCTCTGTGTCTCTCTTTGCTGTGATCCAGTTTTCCTGTTCCCCGTCTCTCCGTCATCATTAAGCTGACGTCTCTGCAGTAACATTTCATAACAAGCCTTAATGACACAATACAGACCTCGGCCCACACACAGCGCGATATAATGACTGATGGACACTGATGGACACTGATGGACACTGATGGAGCGGGAAACAAGCTTAGAGAAGTTTGAACAGATACGAGATGTCCGCTCGTGTCTCAGTTGTGTCGTTATCTCTAAGAGGTGATGCGGTTTTGTCCTGGAGCTCATTATGATGTGATGGATCTGTGTGTGTGTTCATCCTGGTAATGTGAGGGATAAATGTGAGTTATTAGCAGTTAGTTTAATTATGTGACACTAGCTTTGACTGAAATATAAAGAATTTAAAATATCTTAATGTAACTGCTGTAATAAGGTTATGAGGAAAAGTGCAGGTGGACGTTTTTAACAGTCAGGAGAGAAACTGGTTAGGGCTGACTGATATTAAACATTCAATCACTGCGGTAATTATTGGAAATGTTGTCAGTCTTAAAGCTCTTTGTTGGGGAGGAAAGCCTCCTGCTGACCAGCAGAGAAACATTCAAAAGCTAAAAGCTAACCGTCTTCACTGGGATAGGGACGCGGGTTTGTGTTCCCGCCATCCTCCTCTCTCTGCGGTCGCTCTGCAGCAGAAACACGCGCAGACCGCGGAAACGTTAGTCTGGGATTTACAGCTCCGTCGCTGTCCGGCTCAGCTCTCCACGGTGCTGAAACTGACTCAGTCGAGTTATTTCTGCTATTTTTTATTGACATATAAGTGAAATTATTTCTGTGGTAAAGCATAGATGTTGCTTTTGTGTGCAGGAAGAAAAAGGAGAAGTGAAGCGACAGCTGCTGACCGAGGACGTGCAGAGTCATTCCCCCACACTGGATGAAGACGGACTTTAAAGGCGACAGTGTCACGTCTGCTCCTCTGCCGCCGCACGTCACTCACCTGTCCGTTAATGACGCTGATTTCCCGCCTGTGCTTCCCCGTCTCTCCCTCTGGCTGCAGCCGCATCGGCGGTGATGTCGCGCACCTGTTGCCAGTCCCCGCTCCTGCACTTAACCTGTCCTGTGTCTCATCCTCACTGCCAGATTGTTCTTTGCCATGCGAGACTCTGGTCCTGTCTGCCCTCCTGTTGCCGAATCTGCTCGTCCCGGACCAACCCGCTCTGTCTCCGTCCCGGTGATCTTCTTCTGTCTTCTGTCCCCTGATTCTGAGCTCGTCTGTGTTTTCCTGATCCCTGGTCACAGAAAAGAGGTGGGATTCTGCGAGCCCGCCCGTCTGTGAGATCCGCCACCGCTGGGGTGAGATCGGCCTGTCTCCTGTCTCACCTGCTCCGCTGGCCCGGTGGGTTTCCCGCCTGAGCCTCAGCGTTGGTTCGATTCGGTTCGGGGATCGTTCCGGTGGATCAGCGGCGTTGACATTCAGCTCTGTGGACTTATGGAACTGTGATTTATTCTGCCTTTGTTATTAAAGACTCTGTAAGACTCCTACCGATCTGTGTGTTGCCTTTGGGTCCTGGTACCAGCCGTGACAGACAGATTTAAGAGCTCTGCAGCTCTGCAGTGGTGCAATAAATAACTCAAAAGTATATGTTCCCCCGCACTCCTAATGAGCAATCCAGGACCTTCTGGCCAGAGAAAAAACACAGTTTAGCCCTTTGAAACGGGAAAATTACCTCAAAATTAGTGATTAAAAAAAGAACACTAAAAACATTTTTAAAAAAAAGAAATAAAGAAATTAAAACTTTGAAGTATTAAATAATGAGAGTTCTGAACATGGGTCTTCCCCTAACATGATCTCTAGCTTTATAGAATTCATTTTCTAAATCTGTTCCATGCAGTTGGTGGAACATTTCTTCGTTACTCATTGCTTTTTTTTCTGTGTTTTTGATGAAAAAGCAGAAGTTTGCTCAGGGTTCAAACGATTAAAGACTTGTGCAAGGTGTCTAAAAGCGGCAAAAGTAAAGTGATGTTGCTCCAGGTTTCAAAGGGTTAAGTGACAACATTTTGATAAAACATTCTGCAAAGCCAAACTGGACTGAATACACTGTTTTAGTTGAAATAGCAACAAAGTCCAATAAATCTGGAGACACCTTTGCCTGTAAGCGATTCATTAAACCTTCTGGATGAAAAAAAAAAACGTTTAATTTTCTTAAACTATAAATCCCGCTCCTCCGTGTTGGTAGAATTAAATACAGCTGGATGCTGAGAGATGAGCACGAGACAGCGGCTCATCCATCTGAGTATATATTTCTGCTCTGCAACATTTATAATGTCCTGACTCAGTGAACTAGCTGAGAATAAATCAGCCGCCGTCTCGGAAGTGGAGCGAGCAGAATCCATTTTCATAATTTGAACAAAAAGTGCTTTGGCTTGGAAACAGTTTGAGGGTCAAACTCCCCATCAGTGCTTTCACACAGCGAACGGGCCGGAGCATTTCTCAAGGCTGTTAACTCCCGAGAACAGGACACCACCACTGAGAGGGAGACGGATAAAACGCACCTCCTGATTCATGTCTCTACCACTAACCTCCTCCTCCTCTGAAACCTCTACCGATGAAGGCCCCAAGCCACAGTTTGATCCATCATTACCACAGATTAACTGGCTCTCCCGGTTAGGGATGCTGTCTCTGCAGGCTGACTGCCTCCTGCCTGCAACATGACGCGCGTCTTTTATCTCCGACCACAGACGCAGGAGGTCAAGCGAAACTGAATCTAAAAACAGCCGAGTGCTTTAATTACACGACTAAATGTATGCACAGCGAAAATTAGTGAGGAAAATGAAAATGAACATGGAGGCACTTTAGAGGTTACATAAGACATGATTTGTAATGAATTTGAGTGTTATCCCCCCGAGAATTAATTTTCTGTTTGTAATGAGTGCAGTTAAATCCATTCTGACCCATTTACACAGTGTGGGTAGCTCACTTCAAATACACTAGATGGAAGAAAAAGGACTTGACAACTTTTGTTTTTGCAGGAGGGAATAACGGTACAACTAACAGAATACAAACACAACACGTGTGAACAACCAGCAAACTGTCGGTGAGCACCTTTTGAAAGTGTCATGTTTCACTGATCAAGGAGCCTGCAGCTCCGCGGAAACATGGGAAAGTATTTATTCATCATAACTCATTAAAGATAAGACTAGCAATGACTATCTCCAGACCTCCTTCAAAAGATTTACTAAAACATGTGTGCAGCATCATCCCGCCATGTGCTTGTGTTGATGTCATGGTAGAAGCATCCTAGAACGTTAACCATTGACGCAGACGGATACCGAGAGCGTAACATGTAGACGCAAAAGGATACCGAGAACGTAACATGTAGACGCAGAAGGATACCTAGTGCGTAACATGTAGACGCAGAAGGATACCGAGAACGTAACATGTAGACGCAGAAGGATACCTACTGCGTAACATGTAGACGCAGAAGGATACCTACTGCGTAACATGTAGACGCAGAAGGATGCCTAGAATGTAATAAGCAGACACAGAAGTCCTCTGACAGAGCAGCAACATGTGACAATATGTGATGAGAGCATGTTGGATATGACCCTCTGTATTCTGTTTCGTCACTGCTGGCTTCAACACTCACCCAGCCTTTGAAACAATGTCTGGCCTTCTGTTTTCAGGCTGTGCAGACTCTCTCAGGTCGTGGAGTGGAGGGAAAATGCACCAGCGATGTGAGAGGAGGGAAAAGTTTGCTGAAGTGATGCTGCAGAGGCTGTTGGCTGCACAAGATTTAATCAGAGTAACAACGGTGGATCTTCTCTGCGTGATTGCACATGGACAGTGAGCACTGATTTGATTAGAGGCAGCAGATGGAGCAGGTGCCTGCTGTACTCCCGTCCACATGTTACGGTAATCAGGTAATATGGAAGATGGCCTTTTTAAGGGGGAGCTGCAGTGGATGTGATATTGTGTTAAGAATGCAACATTAATCTTTATTCTGCTTTTCCGGCACGGCTGCCATCACTGTAATGAGATGGCATTTTTATGAGAGTACAAGAATGTCTAATGAGAGTGAATCAGGCAGGTAAACGGTCCATGTGGGTTCATCTCCACCAATTAAAGTCATGAAAATGCCACTGAGCGCTGACCTGGTCATTGACCTGGTCATTAACACGTTTTATTTTCAACATTTTTTAAAACATTGTTTTTGCTAATTTTCAGATAAATTCTTGTAAATATTTCTGATGTCTTGCTCAGTTTGGAGTCACATCTTGTAAAATTGTTCGCTGCCAGTTTTGGCTCAGGTTTTCAGGGGTTAAACACTGATGCACTTCGGTTCGATTTGTAACCTCGAAGCCAGGCTTTGAGGAGGTATTGTTCTGGTGTGAGCAGGTTTTTCAGGTTTTCCGGTAAAATCACAGGAAGATTTGTCTCAGTGTTGCAGCTCTCAGACTCTCCGAGCACTCAGCAGGAGAGGAAACTTGAGCTCACCACACAGGAACTGCACACCGTCCCTGTCTACCTGTGCTGGACTCCGATCAGAAAGGTGTGACGGACTGAATCGGACAGGGAGACGATGAGCGGCTGCAGCTGCTGCAGGAGAAGTGACGGACGGCTGAGGGTCAACACGGGAAAGTCTTCACACTGCCGGGCTGCTGGATTCGAGCTCCAGAGCCTCCCTAACCAAACAAACACTTGTATAAGTATTTTATATACTTTATAAATTTAGATGTATTCATGCTCTTTTAAAAGCACAGTAAACCATGAACTATCAGTCCATGTTGAACTGAAAGCTCTGCTCACTTTCTGACTCACTGGGACGTGAAAACGTCACATTTATTTATAGTGATGTAAATTAATCTGAGTAAATTCTCAAGGCATCTGCACAATCCCCCACTTTTTGATTATTAAACACGCTGAGAAATGTTTTAATTCATCTAAATCTGTATCAACGTTTATTCTGATCAGCCGACGGCCCTCGATCCTGTCTGTAAATTTAAGGTTTAAGATGAGTTGTTCAAAAAAAAAAAAAAAAAAGGCTACTGAGATATTTAAATCAACTGTGACTCTATAGTGAAAATCATATAGCAGTAAGTTATTAAATCTATATCACATAGAGAACAGTGAGGAGTGAACGGTTTAAAACGTAGTTTCTCCGTCGGTTCATCCAGCAAAAGTCGATTCTATGACGAGATGTTTCTCTAAATGAAAAGCGGCGTGTTGACAGTTGACTGATTGCAGCTCTGCTTAAATCCAGTCTGTGATGTAGAAGCTGATGTCTGCGTCCAGTGGATCCGTCTGAAACCTGAATGTCCAGAAACAGCTGAGCGTTCTTCTGGATGTTTTTCTGCTGTTTTTAGACGTGCAGGAAACCTTTGAATCTGTGACCTTGTTGTACCTCCGTCCTGTGAACACGGCAGCAAGGAAGTGTTTTTATTTCCACCTTGTTTTCGAGCAGCTGAGTGACTCTGCGACCCTGCTGCTGCTCCGTGCTCTGCAGAGCAGCTTTGGATTAAAAAGGGTCCAAACTGCTTCAGGCCACTAAGTCACTGCCTGAGTGGAAACCATGAAACCACTGCACTTACTTCTGTCTGTCGTGCTTCTGTCTGTCTGCGACCGCTGCGTCTCTGCAGTAATCACTGAGTTTCTCAGCTCCACCAGGTTATTGCAGTTATTCTGATTTATCCTCCATCCACTCTTTTTTCTTGGCATGGCGTTCATGGCTTCGTCATCATCATCCTCGTTCCTGCCAAAGTAAACTCCTAAAGTGGCGTCGGTCATCTTCTGAACCAGCTTTCATTCCTCTTCCCAGTGTTTGGAGAGGCTCTGTTCTGCTATTTAATGATAGATTCTCTTTTGTATCTATGGACAAAAAGTTGAGACACAAAAGATGAAAGCAGTGGCCAATCGATACCCGTCCATCAGTCCAATAACACACAGGTGCATTATGTGATGATTTAGTAGAAGTTAATTCATGGATCAATAGAAATACTCAGCAACTTTTTTTTACAGAAACAATTCACTGTTTCTTGGTTCAAATAGGATGATTTAGTTTTTTTTTTTGTCATTGAGAAGTTTCATATTTTGGGTTTTGAATTGAAACATATCAAGAATTATGGCGTCACTTTGGGAAACTGTGATGAGCATTTTTCTCAAATTTCTGACATTAAAGTCCACAGGTTCGTTTATAAATCTATACACAGAGTAAACTGACCCTCTGCTCACAAGTCTTAAACCAAACTTTATTTCAGTCGTTTCATCTGAAAGACGTTCCTTTGCATTTTACATCATGTGTAGGATTACTGATAATCATTCTTTGATTGATCTTTGAGAATTTATACACAATCAAAGTTGCTTCATTACAGATGGCCATGTAACTGTGAAAATGTTCCAATATTGGAATGATCAGCTGTTAACTCGTTATAACTGCTTCCAAAGTTTTCTTCTGGTACAGATAAGCCACGCTCCAACTCATGTTTGACCAGCATTTATTCTCCTCTTTGCACAGCAAACACCATGAAAAACTGTGTAAAATAAACAATACAAACACAAGCATTTTGTCAGCACAAATAAATCCTCAACTTAAATAAACCATCTGTTCAAAATAAATTATAAAAACATACCGTGTGCGCCTTCTGACCAAAATTTAGGAGTTGTTACAGTCCTTTAGTGTCCATTTTCTTGTTTTCACCGACCAGCGTCTGTTTCCTGGCAGCACCTTTCCCTTTTTTTTTTGATCATGTGACGCTGCATGCTGACTATTAAGCGCAATACACAATGTGACCAGTAGGAGGTAGTAACACACCAAAGAACTTGTAGACATTTAAACAAGACATTTTCTCTGCAGTAACATGGAACTCTGTACAAAAGAAACATATCTTTCTGTGACAGTTACACTCGTTCTCACGTTGACTCACACAAGTTGCTGCTCTGTCAGTGGACTTCTGCGTCTACATGTTACGCTCTAGGTATCCTTCTGCGTCTACATGTTACGCTCTAGGTATCCTCCTGCATCTGCTGTTGATGTTCCAGGATGCTGCTGCCATGATGTCAACACGAGCACATGGTTGGATGATGCTGCACGTGGTTATGTTTAGGCTACAACAGCACATGGCAACCAACACTGGGACGTCAACAAACACACGTGCTGACACGGATGATTAGGGTTAGAGGAAGGAAGCACGTGGTAAGGTGGAGAAAAAAAAACATCACATTCAGACAGGAAGTGAACACCAGACTGCTGCAGGAAAGTCCAGGGTTTGTTGGATCCATCCACCATCCTATAGGGATGACATTAGTGTTTTAGCCTGATGTTGTCAAGTGGTGTATCATGCAGACATGACAGGTTCAGGCGCATACTAAAGTGATGCACAGTTTTGCACATTAGTATGTGGTGGACTCACTGAAAGTTAACTCTTCAGCAATGCTGTGGTTAACGGGTGGTTAGGTTTAGGCACTAGAACTACTTGGTTATGGTTGGAAAAAAGATTGTGATTTGTCATAATATTCCTGGCTTTGATGACACAATCCCTGCTCGGAAAGCAGTGATATCTCGGTAAAATAACTGTGCCATCTGTAAGCATGATTCCTGTCACCATTCACTAAGAATATACATGTTTGTTGGCTAAAAATCAGAACTACAGCACTTTAGAAACGTGACTGGGATGTGTATGAATATGATGGGTATGAATAGGACGTATCCTTGGAGGGCAGAAAAGTACACCGCCAACATTTAGTTGTGGCGTCTGGGCCGAGCTCAGAGTCTGAAACTGATGAAGCCTCTTGCATGATGAAAGTCTGCGTGACAGATTAATACTAACTAGACTTCCGTCCTTGTGTTGTGCAGAGTCCTTGAAATGCAAATCAGGGTGCAAGTTGGCAAAAAAAACTTTCACCATATTCAAACTGAGTTAAACCTTAAAATCAACACTTCATTTTTACTCTCTGCTTGAATTCTTTCAAGGGCAAAGGAGCAAAGTTACTCTGCAGAGAGCTGCTGAAAATATCAACTTTCTGTCCGTTTTTTCTTGCTGTAACATTGAGTAATCCGTCGTTCTATGGAGACCTGCAGCTCAACAATCAAATGCATTTCAATTACTTCAATATACAAAACACAGAGTTGTTGAGCAGTTGATTAGAGACCAGACTGAGTCCGTTCAACACTGCCGACCATAAAATTTAACCATCTGCTTTCAGCTGACATTTTATGCTCTGATTATGATTTAAATGTTGTTTCAGAGACGTTCTGATCATGAAATTCAGGAGACGGTCGAATGTTGTCCTAGTTCAGTGTGTGCAGTCCAACCACGGGTCAACTTCAGACCACAAAAACAGTTTTTGGTCAAATCAAAGTCAGTTGTTTTTTGTCCAGTGTGTGTGTGTGTGTGTGTGTGTGTGTGTGTGTGTGTGTGTGTGTGTGTGTGTGTGTGTGTGTGTGTGTGTGCATGACACTGTGCGACCTCTCCAGGTTGATGCTGCTCTCCCTCCATCTCTCGGTATATTTTAATAATCCTCACTGTGTTTGCCACCGTCTCCATCTTTTATTCATGCAGCAGATCCTCCACTCGTCCTGAGCCATGTCAGCTGGCTCGCTGCCACACACCTCCTGTCAGAGACACCAGGAGCTGGAGAGGGAGATGACTTTACAAAGTTAGGTGGAGAGAGGAGAGAGGAGAAGAGAGACAGAGGGAGGATGATAAGAAAGGACAGAGTGGCAGAATATTTGAGGGCTCAGTGACAGAAAACCAACCGAATATGGACCCGTTTAACCAAAAGTCCCCGACAGACTGAACAGAGTCACTAAGTCTGTTTCCATCATGCTTGAAAAAGTGAAATTATTGTGTCAGTCCGACTAAAAAATAACTGACGTTTCTTTAAAAAGTACCCAGGTTTGTTGCTGGAAACAAGGCTGAAAATGCCTTCACATTTCTTTAAAACTCATCTGGTTTTACAGCTCAAACACAGCTGGAAATGTCCCAGTGTCTCGTTAAAAATGTCCCAGCTTTGTTGCTACAAACAAAGCTGGAAACGTCCGGGCATTTTGTTTCAAATACCTCAGCTGATATACATCTAATCTAAACTGCACTATTTTAATAATGTTGTTATGATGAATATATGATGAATGAAAGATACAAATGAAACACAGCAGGGATTTGCAGAGCTGTATAATGCCAACATTGGATTGTGTTGAGCTGCAGGGGCTGTGTGTTTTTACAGTCTTGGATCAGGTTTTATCTCCCTGGTCTGTTTTGTTGTTTTGCTGCTCGTCTCTCAGCGGCCTGTTTTTGAGGAAATGTCACTGCAGTAATTCTCAATGTGCCAATTTGAGTGTCCAACAAACAGCCGCCTGCAGCTTTCATCTCTTCTATCACAGGTACTTTTCGCTGATTTACCTCCAGTGTTACCTCATACCTGTTGGTTTCTGTTTTGTGGCTGTACGTGGGCTCAGCGACGTTATTCAAAAACTAATTTGCAACAAACAGAAAAGCTGAAATGAGAAACTTGACACTTGTTGATACTGAAGTAGTACATGTTTCTCTGCTTTGCTGTGTAACCACTACTGCAGTTGTGCCTCCTTTATTTCAGTGAAAGTTGCTCTCACTGGGCACATGAGCCACAATATTTTACGGTGACAGGTCTCTCTGTCACTGATACTCCATGAAAAGGTTGCTTCTGTTACCATTTGTAGTAATATAGTAATAATATTGACAGGAGGGTTTGACGCTGGCAAAATCTTGACCACAAGGAAAAAAGCTGCGTTAGAAAACCTACATGATCACATGTGGAAACATACTCAGCTGCTGGAATAGTCAGCATCAGTTGCTGCCAGTTGCATGCCTATGATACGCTGTTGGACAGCGTCAGCTTGAAACGCTGCCGGTAAACGAAGTAACGGGAACATGAAGGTCCGGCGTTCTCTCACAGTCTGCATGTGACGTTTTGTTCTTTTTTTCTCCACCTTACCATGTGCCTCCTTCCTCTAACCCTAATCATCCGTGTCAGCATGTATGTTTGTTGACGTCCCAGTGTTGGTTGCCATGTCCTGTTGTAGCCCAAACATAACCACGTGCAGCATCATCCAACCATGTGCTCGTGTTGACATCATGGCAGCATCATCCTGGAGCAAAAACGCAGAAGAATACTTAGAGTGTAATATGTAGACGCAGATTGTCCTTGACAGAGCTGCTGTATGTGACAACTTGGGATGACAACGTGTTGCCATGTCTGGACATATTTGATGTACAAATGAATAAATATATGTTTCAGGGCTCTATGAGTACAAAAGCAACCGGGTGAATATTTCTTTGTTGGACACAATAACAGAAAACAATATTATCCCAAAGTTGTTTCCCTCCTGCCTGAGAGATGATTAATTTCCCCTCTCTCCAAGGTCTTCTCGGTAACGCTGATTTCAGATCCTATCTGGAGTTTTTGATGAATCCAAAAGGTGTGAAATTTCATTTGACATGCAGAGCTTCATCAGCCCTGCTCCGCTCTGTCTGATGAATGCATATTAGCCTGAGAGAGGCGGAGAGATGTGTCCCTCACCGCCTGAGGACAGGGTCAGCGCAGAAAGAGACGGAGAGCGAGTCTCCAGACAAACACAACAACACTTTAACGGTGTTTGTAGGCGCCGTTAACTGCATGTGTCCCAACTGGACGAGCAGTGACAAAGAGGAGTGGCTGTTATTCTGTCGGCCATCACAATCACCTGTTGTGACTAATAACAATAATGCATGAAGCCCAGGTGGAGAACACAGTTGTGCTTATTTCCACGTGAGCAGTCTCTCTGGGGGTGCTGCTCGGTCCAGCTTTGGCACAGTGTGAAATATCCACTACTGTTAAAAATGACAATGACATTTGGTGCAGACATTCATGTCCTGCCATTACTGCATCAATTTCTAGTCACTGAATGGTATCATATTGTATTGCTCTAAATGAGCCCATGTCATTATTAGTAATATAATAGTAACGTCTAGCCAACCATGAATTGTAAGACGCACAGTGTCGTTATTAAAACATTTCATGAGTACAAACAGGACAAACTGGCTTCAGACACTGATGGTGAGACACAGCAGATCTGTCCTCACTGTGAGGTTCATCTTTTTGGGTTTTATTTAAAAAATTCTGTTTTCACCCAACAGTTTTAGTTGTCCTCACATGTAGAACTGAACACACACACACACACACACACACACACACACACACACACACACACACGCGCGTGCTCTTCACACAGTCAGGTAAAAACATCACTAATGGACCTGAGAGAGTTCCTGTGGCTGGTCACAGTTTTTCAACAGCAGCAGATAAAGTGAAGTATTTCTCACTTCAGCTAGACTTCTGGGGACATTGTGGACACTGTGGACACTGGGAACAATAAGGACAACTGAGGACATGTCAGCTTATTGCCTGTAAAGCCCTACAGGTGACCATGGTGACAGAAACATGATAATGTGTTTGGTTGTGGCTCTAAAACAAATGTTAGGTTTTGGTTTTGTTGGACCTCAAAGCGGAGCCTGATGCTGGTCTGAAGACAAAGAGTTTATTGTACAAAATTAAAAAACAAAGGAGCAGGTGGGGGATGCAGGGAGCTGTGGTGAAGGCTGAGCATGTGGAAAAAACGTAGGCACGGAAGACTAAGGCTTGAGCGACGCATCAACGTAATCAACGTAATTGATTACGTGAATACGTTGATTCACGTAACGTGCGTCGACACGTTGCACCTTTTAACACAGCGTGAGAGCATGAGAGGAATCTGTGCTTATAAAAATGAAAAAACAGCTCTCATATTGGCAGGCAGCGGCATGCCTTAAGGCCCAGTTAAGACTGGGCTATTTTTTGTTGGGGAATAATGCCCTGCAGTGTATGACAAGTTTTAAAATGTTATTTTCAGTAAATTCATGTTATATTTATTGAGTAATAAAAAAATGATAGTTAGATCAATTTAAAAAATAATCGATGTGAAGCTTATAGCAGAGTTTCAGGAGCAGGACCACAGCTCTACTGCACCTCAACTGCGCCTCTTCCGGCTTAAATATCCTCCTAACCCTATCTCCTCCTTTGGTCTCGTTATTCTGCACGAGCGCGTACCGACACACCTCGTGGCGTTCCGCTCTCGTTCCACTGCGATTCGCTCACTCACCCGTTCCATAACATGGATTCCATCTCTCTGTCCCCGTTGGATGATGATCTGTTCGGTCATAGCCGTGATGATCGCCCTCACCTTCTCCATCTGGCGCCGTTGGCGTACTTGGGGTCCGACGCCGACAACTTCTCCGCCGCATCCGTGCCGGAGACGCCAGCCTCGGCGGTGCAGCCGGCCGCCGGCCCCTCGGTTCCCTCCATGGTCCACGTTCCGCCTGGCTCTTCTCTGCTCACCATCCAAGCGTACTGCTCGGCCGACGATTCCTCTGCTTCGCCTGGTCCGCCTCCCTCGTCAGAAAGGAGAGGACGCGGCCGCCCCCCGTGCCGCCCAGCGATGCCGCGGTTCTCCCACCCCAGCGCCGGGGAGGATGGCGACGGCCTCCCGCCGTTGTCCCGACTTGGCCGGCTCGGCGGCTCACCGTCGGTCGCAGTGTCACCACGCTCCGGCGAGGGTTCCCGATGGCTATCTGCCTTCGAAGATGTCCGACTGGACGGTGGCCACCCTTCAATGGGCTCTGAGGGACCGGGGACTTCCGTTTCACAGAACTGACAACAAAGCAAGACTTTTTGACATTCTGACGTCCGAGTGCACTGGCCGCTCAGTCGACGCCGGCGCGCTTCCGGATGACGTCATCGCGGCGGCTCCCGCCGTGCGCTTTGACGTCAGCACCTCTGTTAAAGGGCCAGTCCGTCCTCAACCTCCCTCGCGCGATCTGCGGACCGTGCTTGATGGGAGGCAGGAACGAGCTGCCTCGGGCGCTTCGAGGAGCGCGGGGGCCGCGGCGGTCGCTTCACCCCGGCCCCGCCGGCCATGGCGGTCGGGTTTGCCTGGGGCTTCGGCGCCCTCCCACTCCCTCCACCTCGCCTCTCCCAGGATTCTCGACGCAGCGTTGCCTGCGCCCTCGACCACTCTCCCTCCTCAACGCGTGCAGCCCCCTCACGTCGGTCTACCCGGCTCCGGGGTGCTGGCGCCCTTTCCTGATCTTTCGGGCCTTCCGCAGCAGCCCCGTCCCCCAGGGGTTTCCGGCATCGGGCTGCCGGCGCTCTCTACTGCTCAGCCTCAACAACTGCAGCATTTATTTCGAGATGGGGTCTACGGCACCGGGACGTCGGCGTCCCCGGCCGCGCATGCTCGGCAACCGCACCCCTTCGCGTTCACTGGGGCACCCTGCACCGAGATGCCGTTGTCCTCAGTCGTGCATCCGCAGCTTCCCTGTCAGTCGGCCCTCGTCGGGGCGCCTGACACCGGGATGTCGGCGCCCCCAGCCATGCCATCCCAGCCGCTGCACCCGTTTGTTCCCGCCGGGGCACCTGGCACCGGGATGTTGGTGCCCCCCACTATTCCTCCGCACGACCTGCAGCAGCCAGCCTCAGTTGAGACTCCCGCCTACGCCTCTCACTCTTTCTCGGTCGGGGTCGTTGGCACCGGGTTGCCGCCGACTTTTCCCTCCCATCCCGTGCACCACGTCGTTCCATCCCTCAGTTCTGGTCTCCCTCCTGATCGTTTTCCGTCGCTGCGGGCTCCGCCCGCTTTCACCCTGGCCACGGCTAATCCTCCCGTCCGTCCTCCTGGCGCTTTCATCTCCCGTCCGTCCCTGGTTCCCTCAAATCTTCGTACCCAGATTCTAGACGGTAATTACGTTGATCTGGCTCTTCTTTTGTTGCCTTCTCTCCGTCAGCCTCCCGGGGACCGCTTTCTCGAAAGCCATGAGGAGCTCCCCCTATGGCGCAGGCGGTCGACCGCCCGTTCCAGGGAGCTTACACCCACAGAATTCGCGTACGCCTTCTCTCTCTTTCGGGACGTTCTGTGTTCCTGTTATCCCAGCCGTCGGCAGGAGTTCGACAGCTATTTAGCCGTTATTCTCAATCTGGCGCTCTGCTTTGGTGGCAATGGTTTCTACCAGTATCATGTTCACTTTGCCCGTCTTCAGCAGTTCAATGAGGACACTTACTGGGGCGGTCTGGACAACGAGATATACTGCCGCATTTTTGCAGCTCGCGTGGCTCTGCAGTGCTCCCTCTCACCCAGCCTCCTCTTATTCGATTCCCGCCCACGCCGCGCCTTGCACTCCCTCAGCACGACCCGCGTCCTTCTCCCGTTCGTCGGCTGCGGCCCCCCCGGTGCCCGTCCGTCCGAAGTCGGTGTCGGCCTCTCCTGCTATCTTTCCTGCATCCAATGGTGTGGACAAGAAGGGCAGGCCTGTTATGCACCTAGGGGGTCATGCCATTTGCAACAACTTCAATGATGCCGGTTGCAACATGTCCCAGTGCCGCTTCGTCCACGTCTGCTCCTTCTGTGGAGGTGCCCACGCCCACAACCCTCACAACCCTACTTTGCCGGCTCTTGGTGAGTACCTCTCAACGCCCGTTAATGTTCCAGCCTTAGCGGCCGCGCTCAAGGGCCACCCCGACGCCGATTTCGTGCAGTTCCTCGTTAAGGGCTTCACGGATGGTTTCCATCCCGGCCTTTTGGTCTCTCCGTCTTCGTCGTTCGAATGCCGGAACCTCCGGTCTGCGATCGACGACCCTGGCTCTGTCGATGACCTGCTTGCTAAGGAAGTAAGGGACGGCTTCATGATTGGTCCGTTTGCCCGTCCCCCTTTTCCGACGTTCCGCGTCAGCCCGCTTGGCGTAGCTACTCGAAAATATTCTAGCAAGAAACGCATTATCATGGCTCTCTCTGCCCCGCATGGTTGCGCCGTCCCTAGCATTAATAGCTTGATCCCCAGCGAGGAGTTTTCCCTCCACTACGCTACCGTCAACCATGCCATGGCCCTCATCAAACGTGCTGGGAAAGGTTCCTGGCTCTCTAAAGCGGACATCACCAGCGCTTTCAAGGTTCTCCCCCTGTGCCCTGACTTCTGGCGTTTCTTTGGTGTCCGCTGGCGTGGTGCTTATTACTTTGCTGTCAGGCTTACGTTCGGGTGTAAGAGTAGTCCGAAACTCTTTGACACCTTAGCAGAAAGCTTTGCTGGATCCTGTCGAACAATCATAGCCTTCCATTCCTGGTTCATCTTTTGGATGACTTCCTTGTCATCACCCCTCCCACTTCGCCGCCGGCTTCTGGTCTCGCTGCTCTCACGGCGGTTTTCTCGGACCTCGGCGTCCCTTTGTCCGCCGAAAAGACGCTGGGCCCTGCCACCTCCCTTGAATTCCTCGGTATCACCCTTGATACCGAACTGTTTCAAGCCTCGCTTCCGGCTGAGAAGCTCGGCCGTGTATGCCTCTTGATCTCTAATTTTCTCCGCTCTCTTTGAGATCCACCCCATCATTGCCGCCGATATGCTATGGGGCCATGAATGGAGTCGCAAATCCGTCCTCATTCACTCAGACAATTTCGCAGTAGTCGATATCATAAATAAAGATCGCTCCAACTCCCCATCTATCATGCCTTTCCTGCGTCGTTTAACCTGGCACTCTTTCAATCACCACTACATCCTCCGTGCTGCTCACGTCCCAGGCCATTTCAACGCCATAGCTGACTCACTGTCTCGTTTCTCTTTTCAGAAGTTCAGAAGCTTGGCTCCTCACGCAGACACACACCCGACTCCGGTTCCTCCATATTCGGCATTGACTTTCAACATCTAAACCCAGCTTTCATACCCCTGATCTTAGAATCCCAGAAAACCATCATCAATAGCCTGTCCCCCTCAACTTTGTCGTCATATTGGTCTGCTTGGAATTGTTTCCACAACTTTCATGCTATGCATAACATACTTTTTCCTTCCTTCGATCTCATCACTTTAACCTGCTTCATCACCCACGCCCATTCCGTCTTGGGAATTAAAACCCAGACAATCAAAGTCTATCTCAGCGGCATTTCATTCTTTTCTAAACTCCTAACTGGTAGTCCCGGCCCTGCTCATGGTCATCCCCAGATCACCTCACTGCTCAGAGGCCTCTCACGCCAAGAACCAGCACAAAATCCTCGTAGACTCCCATTAACCACAGATCTTCTGTCACGCTGCATCCACACCATCCGCTCCGGATATAGTATACCCCAAGTCAATCAAACACTAGAGGCCATGTTCATTCTCGCTTTCTTCGGTTTCCTCAGATGCTCTGAATTCACTGCTTCGACTCTTCAATACGATCCACGTCAGCATGCCTGCCTCTCAGACCTTTCGTTTTTCTCGAACAACACCATAGTCTATTATTTAAAAAGAACCAAAACCGACCAATCTACCCAACCCACTCCCGTCTTCTACTTCAACATCCAATCAGATCTAAACCCCTTCCTCATTCTCTCTAACTACTTACATTTCCGGACATCACAAAGCAAATCCCAATATGACCCCCTGTTTGCATCCGAATCCGGCCAGGTGGTTACACGTTTCTGGTTCCACCAACACTTCCGTCAGGTCCCGTCATTGTCAGGCATCTCTCCCATGCATTACTCCGGACATTCCTTCAGAATCGGAGCCGCCACCTCGGCTTCCCGCAGCGGCATACCAGAACACCTCATTCAGATCATGGGCAGATGGTCCTCCCAAGCATATCACCGTTACATCCGTTCCGACCTAAGGGATCTCAAATCAGCTTTTTCCTCTCTCATATAGCATACTGTTTTTGGGGGTCCGTCGTGCCCGGGAGCCACGGCAAATTCCCACCGAAGCTTCCCCACACCGCACTCAACCATCCATTCCAATATTCAGAATCTATGTTTATACCAAATTTACATTCATGTCAATAAATTGTCAAAATCAATTCACGTTGAGGTGTGGTCCTTGCTAGTGAAGTGAAGCTTATAGCAGAGTTTCAGGAGCAGGACCACACCTCTACTGCACCTCAACCGCGCCTCTTCCGGCTTAAATATCCTCCTAACCCGATCTCCCCCTTTCGTCTCGTTATTCTGCACCCCTCCCCCCCTCCCTCGATCTCTTTCTTTTTCTTCCTTCTCTCCGTAGGGTCCTAGGGGTCCGTCGTGCCCAGGAGCCACGGCGAATTCCCACCGAAGCTTCCCCACACCGCACTCAACCATTCATTCCAATATTCAGAATCTATGTTTATACCAAATTTACATTCATGTCAATAAATTGTCAAAATCAATTCACGTTGAGGTGTGGTCCTTGCTAGTGAAACATTCATTGATAAAAACATAATCGTTAGGTGCAGCACTACTGAGCACAAAGGCTGGCCACACAGTGAGGCACGCAGAAAAAACTAAGAAGAAACCCTGCAAAACTATAAAGGCCACCAGAACATAAACCACCCAAAAAATCCCTGATGGAACACTTGAAAGAGCAGCAAGCGCTACAGAAATATGTATGTGGCGGCGCAGTGGAGTGAAGACAAAGCTTTTGCAGGCAAGACGATGAGCTGAGAGGACACAGGTGTGTCTCGTCTGCTGCTGGAGGAGGAGCCTCCACTCTCAGTGAACAGCTCTGCATCTCTGAAAGTCAACAGCCTCAGATTTCATGAATCTTCAAAGAGTTTGGATTTCACACACAAACAGAAGTGAGACTCCCCGTTGTCACAGCGTCATCACAGATGGTGCTCGATTATTTCTGACGGAGACTGAGCTCAGTCACAACACCACCGAACATACTCTCTCCCTCTGTACCTGTGACCGGTCCAACATTATTTTCCTTTCCTAAACTCAAGGAAGCTGCCGACTCCAAAACCAAACAGCAATCAGTGGACGTCAGTCTGCCAAAAACAAGATCATTTAGGAGGAAATGACTCCTGAAAATGTGTCTCCTGCTGTTCATCATGACCTCTCTGTCAGAGTCTATTTCCTCTGATTCAAGCTGACAAAAATGAGTTCAAGAGAAGATTCTGTGTGCACAGTGATGCTCATCGTCAAGCAGACTGAGATTCTGTTTATCACAAGACACACACACACACACACACACACACACACACACACACCTCAATTCCTACAAAATAATGATTTTGTAAGATTTATTAGTAAAACAACTGCCACAATAAATGTTGGCATTGCACATTTCTGCAAACCTTAGATATTTAAAATTTGCACATTTCGTACAGCATGATGTGAAAATATTTATCATTGAATATTTAGTCTGCTGCCGTTCGCCTCACGCTCCTTAAATCACGTCATTACAGAGAGCTTTTCAGCCTGACACTGTCCTGCCATGTTTCATGCTGAGGCGACAGGTTCTTCCTTTACGTTCTCATGTGACGCGGCAGGTGCCCTCTGGTGGAAAACAACACTGTTACCAGATCTGTCGGACCTCGTTCTCGACTGAGGCGATTCAGCAGCATTTCATGCAGATGCAGATGGTGGCTTTTGGCACTGCAGTCTTGCGCTAAAAGTGCGCTGTCAAAGCGGCAGTATTTGACGAGTTCAGAATGAAATAGCTGAAGTTGTCCCCGCTGGTGTGAAGAGGTCTGATCTGTGAAAAGCTGGCGGTTAAATCTGCTGCTGTTTGACCCTTCAGTGCTCTGATGCTGCTTGTGTTCGCAGCTCTGTTTGTCCTCAATATTCCTTCAGTGTAAATAGCTTCACTGCTCCTGATATGTTGAATTAACTTATAGATTTATGTAGTGTTGCATTTCCAGTTCAAGAAAGTAAAAAATAACCAGCCGAAGAAACGTCCTGTCTGCTTCACTTCATAGCTTCATTCTTCTTCTCCCTCTCTTACTGAAACCACCTGTGTATCACCTTAACATGCTCAGTAGCGCCTTCTGGCGACAGCCTAATATAATTACAGGACACAACATTTTCCCCTTTTCTTGAAGGCATCATCCTGTACACTGATCAGTAAAATGAAGCATTTTGTTTGAAACAGCATCTTGTAACACCAACACATGTAAAATAACCATGTCAGTCAGGAATAACATCATGTAGCAGAATTTGCATGAAATAACTATTACAACTCAACTGAATCCCATATCAGGTAGTAACTATTTGAAACTCAAATATGGCATAAATCCTGTAATATGATGTAAACATTGCACTATGTACTGAAATATGAAGTCACATTCTCCTTGTATCTTTCGTTTTATCTCACAAAACCTGTCAGCCACTGAGGTGGGTTTCTCACTCTCAGGGTCCTTCTTGGGCCTGGGTTAGGTACATTATGTTGCACAATTTCAGGTACTGTTAGTTCATCAAACACATTCTCGTTGTCTTTAATGATGGAAGCTTGAGCCTCTTTTGGGAAGTGTGCGTGCTTGGATGCATTCCATTTTCGACCATCACTGAGCAGATAAGTGCTCGGTCCTAACTTCTTAACAACAGTCCGAGGTTCTGTGAATCTGGATGATCCCTTTGGAACATGTTCAGGTCTCCGGACCCGTACAGTGTCGTTTACTTTGAACATGGGAACTTTTGCCCTTGTCTTCATGTCTGTATACTCCTTGCTCCTCTGTTGTCTTTGTCTCGCAGTCTCTTTCACTTGTTTGTGTGTCTTGGTTTTGTGTGAAACAGGAAGGATATTTAGTTTTGTGCGCATCTTCCTGTTTCTCAGCAACTCAAATGGAGTAGCTCCTGTTGTAGCATGGGGTGTGGCTCGATAGTTCAGCAAGAACTCTGTAACTGCTTGTTTCCATGGTCTGTGCATTCTTTCAGCAGTCTGTATACACTCTTTAAGTACCCTATTGAATCTTTCAATGGCTCCGTTGGCTCTTGGATAGTAGACGCTGGAGCGCAGGTGTTTTATCTCTCTCTCCCTGAGAAAGTTAGCAAACGCAGTGGAGGTGAACTGACATCCGTTGTCAGAAACCAGGAATGAAGGGTTTCCCTCTCGACTGAACACAGAAGTTAAAAACTGAATAATGACCTCTGTTGTTATGTTTGAGACAAATGCCACTTCTGGCCACTTACTGTAATAGTCAGTGAGAGTAATGGCATAACGACAGTCCCATGTGGCCTGCTCAAAAGGACCTGTAATGTCAATGGCCACCTTTTCCCATGGACCATCTGGGAGTTCCACTGGTGTAAGTGGTGCAGGTGCAGTTCTTGCTGTTTTGTCATTGTACTGACATGACACACATGAAGCTATCAAAGTCCGTACACAATTGTCCATCCTTGGCCACCAGTATAGCTCACGTAGTCTCTGCTTAGTTCGTACTATTCCTGGTGCCCTTCATGTGCTAAATCTACCACTCTGGACCGGAGTGAAGTGGGAACAAGCACACGATTGGAGCCTCTCATAATAAGTGCGTTATCTACAGCCAGTTCATCTCGCATGTTAAAGTAAGGAGCAAGTTCAGGCGCCACATTCTTTTTGCATTTTGGCCAACCTGTCTGTATCTGATGTCTCAGCTGTGTCAGCTCAGGACATGTCTCACACGCAGCGGTGAACTCTGATAAAGACATGGCATGGGAAGACTCCATGAAGACGGCAGCCACCATGTCTGGTCTCTCAGCAGTGTCTCCTGTAGTGGGAAGTGGAAGTCTGGATAAACAGTCAGCAGTGACATTTTGTTTCCCTGGACGGTAAGTAACCTCATATGTAAAGCAAAGCAGTCGAGCAGACCATCGGGCTACTCTCAATCCAGCACGATTTGTACCTTTAGATGTGAGGAGAGTTGTGAGTGCTTGGTGATCTGTACGCAGTACAAAGTGACGTCCCCACAGATAGGTCCTCCATCTTTCTACTGCCCAAACACAGGCAAGTGCTTCACGTTCCACAGTAGAGTACTTTCTCTCAGCAAGGGAAAGTGTCCTGGAAGCAAAAGCTACTATCTTCTCTGAGTTGTCAGGGTTAAGTTGAGTGAGCACAGCTCCGAGTCCATAGTCAGAAGCATCAGTAGTCACTTGTGTAGGCAAAGCAGGGTCATAGAGTGCTAAAGCTGGACTGTTTAGAATGAGTCTCTTAATGTCTGCAAAACTAGAGTCAGCCTCAGCAGTCCATTTGAATTGTGTGTCTGTAGAGGCACGTAGTGTCGCTCGTAGTGGTTCAACAACAGTAGCAAAGTTGGGAATTAATTTATTGTACCACGATGCAAGACCAAGAAATGAGCGCAGGGAAGGCATGTCATGTGGGGCAGGTGCATCAGCCACTGCTCTGACCCTGTCTTGGTCGGGGTAAAGACCATCTTTTGATATAGTGTGGCCTAAAAAACACAAAGACGTCTGATTAAACTTACACTTGTGCATGTTCAGTTTGAGTCCGGCCTCATTCAAGGCATGTAGCACTCTCTGTAGGTTAGCATCGTGTTCCGATCGAGTAGCACCATAACATATGACATCATCAAGGTAGGCTTGCACTCCTGGTAAGCCTGCAAGTACAACTGACATCATTTTTTGAAAGGCTGATGGAGCTGAAGCAAGGCCAAATGGAACTCTGCAGAAACGAAGACCTTCGTGAGTGATGAAGGCGGTCAGGTCACGGCTGTCTGGGTGTAGCATCATCTGATGATAAGCAGAGGCTAGGTCAATGGTAGAGAAGACTGTGGCTCCTCGCAGGTTAGTGAACAGCTCATCCATGTGTGGTAAGGGATGACAGTCGCTAACAATGGACTTGTTTGGCTCCCTGAGGTCAACACACCTATGAGGCTTTCCTCCCTCTTTTCTCTGGGTCACAACTATGGGAGAGACCCATGGAGATGCATCAATGCGTTCTATTATGCCCTTTTCTTCTAGATCTTTGAGCTCATCAGTAGCAGCCTATCTCACAGTAAATGGAAGCCTCCTCAGCTTCTGTTGTACTGGTACTGCATCTGGTTTCAGTTTGATTTTATGTACGAATCCTTTTGCACACCCAACTTCCTGCACTGGTATCTCTGGTGTAGTCAGAGGTGCTGTATTTAGTACTGTAGGTGCATTCTGTGGAGCAGGGGGATCTTTGGGGCTCGTAGCAGGAAGGATTTTGTTCCCCTCAATAGACATATTTAGGGCAACAAATAAGTCTAGCCCTAGCAAAGCAGCACCTGATTCAACCACCATAAATGAGCCTGTAGTTGAATGTCCAGCATGAATCACTGTAGCATGCAAAGATCCCATAACTGGTATTAACTGTTTTGAATACGTGAGCAGAGTCACAGTAGGCTTAGCAAGTTCACAGGTAGGAAAGAGAGTCTTATACATGCTCACTGGAATAATGGAAACAAATGAACCTGTATCTACTATCAGCTCGATGTCATGAAAATGCCCACTTGCATTGACATGCACAGTACAGAGGATTTTATCCTGCACAGCATCATTCATGTAGAGCACAGTCAGTTCACTTATCCGTACCTCACGTACCTCCCTCTGGGTGGATCGACAAACTTTAGAAAAATGTCCAACTTTTCCACACGAATTGCACGTAGCTTTAGCTGCAGGGCATGAAGGCTTATTGGCCAGATGGCTGGTGGATCCGCATCGGTAGCAGGAGCGGCGTTTAGCGGCAGTGTGAGCTGTAGCAGGGGTCGTCTTTGAAGCTGGTTTGCCGTTTTCCCGCCAGCGGTTGCCCCGTGGCTGGGTGTGTATGGCTCTTACCGGTGCAGCTGCAGTAGTGTCGGAAAGGACATCAGCGTTTCGTAGTCCGCTTTCAATCTGTAAAGCCAGCGTAGTAGCCTTAGCTAAAGTCAAATCCGGTTCCAGCAACAATCTGTCCCGTATGCGTGTATTAGCAACACACTCTATCAGTTGATCACGAAGCATTTGGTCCTCCATATCTCCAAACTCACATGCTGCTGCCAGCTCACGTAGTGAAGCCAGGAACTGGTTAATAGTCTCGTCGTGTCTCTGTGCCCTTTTACGAAACTTGTGGCGTTCTGCAACTACATTCACTTTGGGAACAAAGTGCTTTTTCAGTCCGTCCACAGCAGAAGTGTAGGTAGTACCTGTATCGTGCAAAGAGTAAAACAGTCTCTGTCCTTCCGTACCCAGCGCATGGAGAAGAACGGCGCGTTTTCGTTCGTCAGGCCAGCTATCCCCCGTAGCATCGATAACTAGCATGTAGTTCTCAAACATTTTTAGCCAAGTAGGAAAAGCAATAGCAGGTTCGCCTGGGCATGGCAAGAACGGTGCAGGTCGAGGTACAGAAACTGCCATCCTCGTCGCCAAAATGTTGTATTTCCAGTTCAAGAAAGTAAAAAATAACCAGCCGAAGAAACGTCCTGTCTGCTTCACTTCATAGCTTTATTCTTCTTCTCCCTCTCTTACTGAAACCACCTGTGTATCACCTTAACATGCTCAGTAGCGCCTTCTGGCGACAGCCTAATATAACTACAGGACACAACATGTAGTCAAGTCAATTTTATTTATAGAGCCCATTATCACAAAACATGGTTTTCCTCAGAGGTCTTTACAGTGTACGACATCCCTCTGCCCTCAGACCCTCACAACACCCCGAGGAGAAACTCCCGAAAAAGAACCCCTGAACGGGGAAAAAGGAAGAAACCTCAGGAAGAGCAGCAGAGGATGATGAGGGATCCCTCTTCAGGACGGACAGACGAGCGATAGATGTCGTAAATAAGCTAAGATGCTAAGATGGCGCCGTGAGAGTGGCAGCCTGTTGCAGCAGCTCTTTGAACGTGTCTTTTTTTTAAATTGTTTTGATAGTGTTTTATAGTGTTTTATAGTGTTTTATTGTATATTGTATATTGTTCTGCGCATCTGGGCACTCCACAACGCCAAGATGTTTTCTTGGAAATTCGGACATTTACTACTACTTTTCACACTCGGGTTACTCCTGACGACTGGAAGCGACGCCTGTAACACCGCCGGCATTGTTTACTCACGCGACCAGCTGTTGGCCCTGAGGGCACCGGCCCCCTTGGCCGGAGAGAGACCCACAGTACCAGAGGAGCTGAGGCGGCGACGGCGAGGCTGCAGAGCGGGGGTTAAACGAAAGATGAAGAAGAGGAAGTTTAAACCCTGCATCCCTGCAGTCATCACTGGGAACGTACGGTCCTTGGCTAACAAAACGGACGAACTGGAAGCGCTCGCCAGGACGCAGAGGGAGTACAGAGAGTGCAGCATCATGTGTTTCACCGAGACCTGGCTGCACGACCAGATCCCGGACTCCAACGTGACCATCCCTGGCTTCCACACAGTCCGAGCGGACAGAGACACCACCTCGACCGGTAAGAAGAAAGGAGGGGGGCTTGCCGTGCTTGTGAACTCCAGGTGGTGTCACACTGGACACATCTCTGTCAAAGAGCGTGTCTGCAGCCCGGACATCGAGCTCATTGCCGTTGGACTTCGTCCTTATTATCTGCCGAGGGAGTTTACCAGTGTAGTAGCCATCGTCGTTTACATTCCTCCGTCCGGGAACGCAGACGCCGCATGTGAAGTCATCCACGCTGTGACTGCCCATCTCCAAACCAAGCACCCTGGTGCCTTCATCACAATCACCGGTGACTTCAATCATGTTTCTCTCTCAGCCACTCTTCCTACCTTCTACCAGTTTGTTAAATGCTCCACACGTGAAAATAAAACTTTGGACTTGCTGTATGCAAACGTGAAGGATGCATACAGCTCCACTGCCCTCCCCCCACTGGGCAGGTCAGACCATAATCTAGTCCTGCTCACACCATCATACAAGCCTGTTGTTCAGCGGCAACCAGTAACAGTGAGGACAGTGAGGAAATGGTCTCATGAGGCCACAGAGACACTGCGTGGTGCGCTGGAGTCCACTGACTGGAATGCCCTGTGTGAGCCTCACGGTGAGGATATTGATGGCTTGACTGACTGTGTCTCTGAATACATTGGGTTCTGTATGGACAACTCCATCCCCACTAAAGAGGTTCGCTGTTACCCAAACAACAAACCCTGGGTTACCAGCGAACTGAAGGCTCTCCTCAACAAAAAAAAGAGGGCATTTAGATCAGGGGACCGTACAGAACTCAAGCAGGTACAACGAGAGCTAAAGCACAGGTCAAGGTGAGCAAGGACGCCTACAGGAAGAAATTAGAAAACAAACTGGAGCAGAACAAGGCCAGGGATGTTTGGAGTGGGATGAGAGAGATCACCGAATTCCAAAGGAAAGGTGGGGGTGCTGCTGAGGGGGACGAACAACGAGCAAACGAGTTAAACCAGTGCTTCAACAGGTTTGACTCCAGCCCCCCTGCTGCTCCTCTGCCACCACAGCCCCTCAGCAACACCTACAGCAGACACCTCTCTGCTCCACCCCCGTCATCACCAACCCCAGCCCCCAGCTTGTCACACACCACAGAACTTTTTCACACCCCACTGCCGTCTCCCACCGCACCCTCCCCCCAGACTGGACTACACCTCACAGCCGACCAGGTGATGAGAGAGCTGGAGAGGCTCAACCAGAGGAAGGCTGCAGGACCTGATGGCATCAGCCCCCGGGTGCTGAAGGCGTGTGCCAGCCAGCTGTGTGGTGTACTCCAGCACCTCTTCAACCTGAGCCTGCACCTTCAGAGAGTCCCAGTGCTATGGAAAACATCCTGCCTGGTCCCAGTGCCCAAGAAGAGACATCCTGTAGCACTGAACGACTTCAGGCCAATAGCACTGACCTCTCATGTCATGAAGGTCATGGAGAGACTGGTTCTAGCACATCTCAGACCACTGGTGTGCTCATCACAAGACCCCCTGCAGTTTGCATACCAGCCCCGAGTTGGTGTGGACGACGCAGTGCTGTATCTGCTGCAGAAGGCCTACTCCTCCCTGGACAGACCCAACACCTCAGTCCGCGTCCTGTTCTTCGACTTCTCCAGTGCCTTTAATACCATCCAGCCCAGACTGTTGAAGGCCAAACTGGAGGACATGCAGGTGGACGCTCCCCTGGTCACATGGATCGGTGACTACCTGACAGGCAGACCGCAGTTTGTGAAACTGCAGAGCTGCGTGTCTGAGCGACTGACCAGCAACGTCGGGGCCCCCCAGGGAACGGTGCTGTCCCCCTTCCTCTTCACCACCTACACTACTGACTTCAAGTACTGTACAGAGTCGTGTCATCTCCAGAAGTTTTCAGATGACATGGCCATCGTGAGCAGTGTAGAGAATGGACGGGAGGACGAGTACAGGGACCTGGTGGACCGCTTTGTCAGGTGGTGTGGGGAGAATCACCTGCAGCTGAATGTGACAAAGACTAAAGAGATGGTGGTGGACTTCAGGAGGAACAGGCCCCCACCCTCTCCTGTCTGCATCAGTGGGACTGATGTGGAAATTGTCACATCATACAAGTACCTGGGCGTCCTTCTGGACAACAAACTGGAGTGGTCCACCAACACTGAGGCAGCCTACAAGAAGGGCCTGAGTCGGCTTTACTTCCTGAGGAGACTCAGGTCCTTCAGTGTCTGCAACAGGATGCTCCTGATGTTTTATCAGTCTGTTGTTGCGAGCACCATCTTCTTTGCTGTGGTGTGCTGGGGGGCAGGCATCAAGGCAAAGGATGCAAACAGACTGAACAAACTGATCAGGAAGGCAGAGTCTGTTGTTGGCTCTAAGCTTGTCTCCCTGGAGGAGGTGGCTGAGGACAGAATGCTGGCAAAACTGCTGGCAATAACGGACAATGTCACCCATCACCTCCATAAGACACTGGACAAGCTGAAGAGTAGCTTCAGCAACAGACTCCTCCAACCCCGCTGTCTGAGGGAGCGATACAGGAAATCATTCCTGCCTGCTGCCATCAGACTGTTCAACACATCCACCTCTGTCAGACCTGCGGTCACTGTCACTGAACTGGACTAAACTCTGTCACTCCACATCCAAACAGTACAGACTGCAGTATGTGTGTATGCATATCATGTATATATATGTACAAATATATAACATCGGATCGTCGCCTGTATTGTATTATAAATATTATATTATACATCACTATATATATATATATATATATACATACCATTATTATTATTCTATCATTATTATTATATTATATTATACATAACATTGGTCATCAGACATAAAAATGTCAAGTGCTAATGTCATGTTGCTGATACTATTATTAATATTAGTATTATGGATATTATTACTACTATTATTATTATTATTACTACTATTATTAATACTATCACTACTATTATGTGTGCGATGCCTTCAAACTGATGTTATTACCATTATTAGTATTATATGTACACCTCTACATATTCCCCTTATTCTGCTGTCATCATTACCATGCTCATGTGTATCCTTACCATCATCAGATTGCACCTTACCACTGCATTGCACTACCTCAGTACTCTTTTGCACTACCTCAGTACTCTTTTGCACTACCTCAGTACTCTTTTGCACTACCTCAACATTCTATTTATTCTATTTTTATATATTTATGTTTATTTCTATCTTCTATTATTCTTCTTATTTTTCTGTGTATGTCTCTGTATGTCTTACGTGCCAAGCTGCTGTGACAACTAAATTTCCCTCCGGGGATCAATAAAGTCGTCTAAGTCTAAGTCTAAGTCTAAATAACAAATGAAATACAATCATGACAAAAAGGAAAAAGAAAGAGAGAGGGGGAGAGAGGGGAGGAGAGGGTGAGAGAGGCACAGCAATAATGGAAACAAACGCATGTCATAATACAATAATTATCGGTGTAAAATTACTAAATGCACTCTATGATAGCATTTTATATTATGTGCAAATATTGTGGGTGTTGATAAGAGTCTCATGCGTATATTGATAGCGGAGGTGTGACTCATAATAATGGCAGTCGAAAGTTGCGTCAAGCAGGATCACGGAATGGGCGCAACCAGGACCCACAACACAGGCGTAGCTTCAGACAGGACCACAGCAACAGGAAAAAACCAAGACCACGATCAGGGCGAGGCGGGGGTACGGTATCAGTGCAGCCGCAGCACGAGCACGACCAAAGGCAGGATCACAACACCAGCACAGCTATCATCACAGTAAGGCACAGCCAAGACTGCAGCCAGGATCCAGGAAAACTAGGAGACAAGGGAGCAGGAGCGCTCCGGAGAGGCAGCGGAGTTAGCGTAATGCAGTAAACAGACATAAGCGTTTTCAGATGGAGGGAGCAAGAGAAGGAAAACGAACTCAGTGTATCCTAGAGAGTCCTCCGGCAGATTAAACTTATGTCAGCCTAACTAGGGGCTGGTCCAGGCAACCTGAGGTGTACCGTGGGCTTCAGCCTGCCGCTATGCTTCCCTCGGACAGTCACCCAGCCTCCCGGCTGCATGGGGGTTGCCGGGGGGACGGCTAGCAGAGGCTACGCTATGTTGGTCCACACCGGCTACAGGAAGCTTGCTAACTACCACAGCTACAGAGGGACTTTCCACGGTGCGGAGCCACGCTTTGGCTTTTCCACCTGCTGGTTCCACATACTGAAAAGTTATTTTCTGCAGGCAGCAGAATGTGTGAACAAATGGTTTCATATCAACACTTTTTCCAGCACAGTCATCTGAGCAGCAAACAGCTGGACTCTGTCTCCTGTGTGATGTCCTGCTGCTGTTTCCATATGTTGAGCGTGTGCGGCTGTGAGGTGTAAAGACATTTCAGTTATAATACGTTATCTTTGTTCCGAGCTGTGAACCGTCGAGTAGTAGTATTCTTTGTACTTCCACCTGTTGAGAGCGCAGGAGGCTTTACAGCCTCTGAAATGAGTCCAAAACAAGTATTGACCCACCAGGCTGTTAATATTTGGCCGGGCGGCCGAGTAAATAAACTGCACGAGGATCTGTGCTGCAGTGTGTCCGAGCACTTTATCACCGTTGAGGCTTGTGTGTCCATCGGGGGATCAGTTAAATCCAGGGGACAGCTGAGGTACATCGCACTGCCAAAAAACACCCAAAACTTTGATATTCAGGACACAAGACGAGCAGAAAGAAAGCAGCTGTGGAGACTCTGAAATGTGAGGAGCCTACTTTTGTTTGTTTGTTTTTGTTTGTTTTTTTATTTAAAAAAAAGTAATTCATTCATTCATTCACATTTTCATTAAAAAAATCTTGTGTAATCTCTAAACATTCATCGTTTGTTCTCATGTAACACCGTGGGAACGTTTTATAAAGACCGTTCTCTGATCTGTCACCTGTCAACATCATCAAAACATCTTCAGTGCTGCAGTTTAAACGTTGTGTCTTTGTCAGTATTTAACCTCAGAAACTTTATTTGAAACGATAAACATCCTTAAAACGCTCTTTGAGCGTTAGATTAAAATGTTTTCTTTAAAACACTATTACAACCTGCAGGTAATGTTAGCCAGTGTTGTGGGAACGTTTCCTGCTAACTGGGATGTATGTATTTTTATATAGGTGCTTCTGGCGACGTTTTTCGTTTTTTTATAGCACTGTGGTTGCATGCTGAGGTCCAATCAGGTTAAAGATGTAACATACTACAGACACGTCTCAGTGCGATCAGACTCAGCGTGAGAGCTGCTACATGTCACAGGTTTTCACACTCTCTCTCTCTCTCTGTCTTTTACAAACACACAGTGACACACACATTTCACAGATATATACACACTACCACAGGAAAGTCCTAGGTGACAGCGACATGTCCCAGCAAGAGGCCTTTTAATTGCTCGTACAGGGACAGTTGGACGGCAACGTGCAAAAGCTTGGCTGGGAGCTGTCACGCAGCTTCTCTGTGCACGCTGGCGTTATGATCCGCGGCTCCTCCTGCCTCCGGTTAGGAAGGGCAGAAGAACAATTTACAGATTCAACGTGTCGGCCACATTCACCGCTTTGAAATTTAGTTTATGTGAGTCCATGTGAGAAGTTTCGGGGAGAAATGTCTGGAAATGTACATTTTTATGCTCCAACGGCGGTTGCAGATGAGGCCGGAGGCATTATGTTTGCATGTCGTGCATACATACGTCTGTCCGTACGTCTGTCTGTGCGGCCCATTTGTGTGAACGCAGATCTCAAGGACACCTTGAGGAAATATCTTTAAATCAGCAACGTCCACCTGGACTTAAAGACAAATGATTCCATGCTGGTGGTCATGGGTCACAGATCGAGGTCACTGTGAGCTCATCCTTCACAGTCTTTCGATCGTCTTATCTCATAAACATCTTGAAGGAGTTCCTCAAATCTGGCACAATCTTTTGACTGACTCAAGGATGAACTGGTAAGATTTTGGCGGTCAAAGGTTAAGATCATTGCATGTGGATGCTCCTTGTGCGTGGCAGCCGTCTGCCAGCATACAATAACAACGCCGCCGATTTCGTCTCACCGCGTTCTCGTGTGAGACTGTCCATGCACATTGCGTGTGGACGTGAAAAGGTTGCTTTTGGCGTCACACTCATACGCTGAAGGCACTGACAGAGCAGAGCTATGTGACAGGTTCAGAGTGAGAAGGGGCTGCACATTTTATATCCGAGAGGTCAACTGAGACATTAAATGTTGTGCAAAAATATTTTTCCATGACTCGGCGTCGTATCTCAGGAGCAGAAGGGGAGACATTTGGTCAGATCCTGAATTGGGGACACTAATCTGTAAACTGTGCTGACTGTAGAGATTTTCAGTGTGTGAAGCATCTGTGTTTTCACTGACACAGATGGAAACTGTCAGAGAAACTTGACTGGTGCACGCAGGCAAACAACCACATGGCAGTATTTTGAGTTTCAAAGGCTGAAAAGTAATCAGTAACTATATGACAGAAACATGCAGTGGTTTCAAAGTATAAAGGAGCATCAAATTAAAAGGCTCCAGTACAAGTAAGACCCAATGTAACATCCAGCTATATTCAGCAGTGACAGAAATCTAATGAGGCATTTAAAATATTTTGCAGCATAAATGCAATATTTTCGGCAGTGATCAGACAGCTCCATGTCACATGAAAAACAACGACACTTCAAAGTGACTCATTTCTGAATGTAAAATGTAAAACAGAAGTGCATGTACCTGCAGGTGGCTTCATGCTGGTCTGCTTTGTTCTGCACAGCGTGAAATCTGATCAAAGTATCAACATGATTACAGCTCTGTCCACCTTTATTAGCTGTGAAATCACAACAAGAAGCTGAAGTGTGTGCAGCGTGCGCTCACTCTCTGCTGATCTAGCCGCTCTCCGTCTGCCTGCCGAAGTGGACTTTAATCGGTCATCATCCACATGAGAGACCACAGACACAAACACAAACACGTCTCAACAAGGAAAGATAGTGCAAAGTCTGTTTACAATGCGTGCTCACTGTACTGTGCACGTCTTTATTTGTCATGATTGCACTTCATCTTTAATAGTGTGATTTGAAAAACAACCAATAGGCGACACAAAAAACACAAAAAATAAGTGTCATATTTTCTGTCCACACTGTGCCGGAGGTCCAAACCAAAGTGTGTGACAGTGATCTGTGTGAGTCACAGTGTTTCACTTGGCTTCTGTGAAGCTTTTTACACAACGAGCCAACTGGGATTATCTCTAAAAGATAAAGCCTTCAGTGTAACCACAGCTGATTGGTATTTCAGGGAGGTGAGTCGGTGAAATGAGAGCGAGGGCGAAGCAGAGAAACACGGAGGCAGAAATCAATACAAGAAAAAAAATCTTTTACAGAGCCAGAGCCAGTTCATGGTCTGAAATATCTCAGATCTATTTCACATCTTCTAAACTCCCGAGAAATTTATCGATGTACTGCCCTGGATATTAAGGGTAAGTGAGGCGGGAGGTTAACGGTATGTGATCAATCTTTAAGATGTAGGACACAATCACATGACCTGTTAATGACTGGCGAGATAGGCTGAGGGCCAACCTGTTGATGGATCGTATAAAATCCTGTTGTGTTGATGGCAGGGTCAGCTGGTGCTATGTGACGGGTCGGGATAAACGTGTTGGATCTTTCCAATGAAGACACGAGCAGCAAGCAGTAAAGAGGAGCCAAGGAAACATGCTTGTTCCTCCTAGGCGTCCTCTGAAGTCCGAATCAGTTTCATGTCAACTTAGTCTTTTTTTCTTGTCCTAAAATTTTTCGGTTTCTTTAGTTTCAGCGTCCCGCTCGCTGCTGCCCTTCAAACAACCAAAAGCAGAGATCAGAGGGAGAATATCTGAAGAGTGGCAGACAGATTGCAGCAGTTACAGCGAGCAGCTGAGAATCTGAGTGTATGAAGTGCAGCAGTGAGGAAAAGTCTTATATTTGCACAGTGAAGCTCTGCTTGAGTAAACATAAAGGAAAGTGATGGTTTGAATTTACATTAAAAGCTGTTGATGCAGAAGCACCTCTCAGTTTGTTCTCTTGTGTATTGTATGTACAGCTGGTGGGAATACATGCGTGATCATGTATATAAGCATGTCTGATTCTACCTGTGTGTTTTCTCCACGGTGCCCCAGGGAGCCGGCGCCGCTGAGACTCTCTGCACGTACCACTCCTCTCGTCTCCAGACAGCAGCCGCGACCTTACAAGATGTCAGAGTGGATTCATATTAACGCTCCAGCGGCTCCCGTTAATCCCACTGACGGCAGCACACACAGCCAGCGTCACCGCCAACATCGGTAAGTAACCAGCGCTGCAGGACAAACTGTACGGTCACTGCAAACATCCACCTGTTCAGAAACACGAGCTCCGTCTCACTGATCAACATTTCATTTCATTTCTCACACAGAGCTGCTCTCAGATTTTTTATTTAACATGATGGCACAAACTAGAATCTGTTCTCTGCTCATACAGTGATTTATTTTCAGGGAAAGACAAAGACGCAATATCCAAAGACAATGTAGAGTGGAGAAAAGAACCTGAAAACCCGTCTCTCTTACTCCTAATAAAGATATTATGTATGCCAACTCTTTTTGGCTGAAAAATGAAGCCAAAGTGCCAGAATCTGCAGTTTCTCTGATGTCCGCTAGAGGCTGGCTCCAAAAACAGAGTCAGTCCCCTCAGACCCCCACGTTACAAACTGAGGTGAATTTTTCTACAACTCACTCGTTTATATTTTATTAGGGCTTCAAGTTACGATTATTTAAAGTCTGCCCAAAGTTCCCTCGGCAGTCAAATCAGTCATTCATGGCGGCTGCTCTGAATAACCAAAACTCAGATTGTTCAGCAGCAGCTGCTACAAATAAATACAGACGCTATTTTAGGAGGATCAATAAAAAACTATTAGCTTAGGAGTGGAGATAATCAAGGAGTGTTGCTTGAAAATGAGATATCGACTGTTTGCAAAAAGCTGCATCTCCTGAGATAAAACCAACACGAGGATCACAAAAACACAGACCCTGTTGAATACATTTTAAATGAGTTATTCCTCTGATAACGAATCTCATCTGTACAGTCACATCTGTCCAGCGCTTCACTATTTCACTGCTGCCGATTTAATGTTTTCTCTCAGTGAAGTTTGTGCTTTCATCAGCAGGAGACGCTCAGGCGCTCTGTTTCTGCATCTTTCCTGTGACAACCTTCTGCTGCTTTTCTCTCCTCACATTTACTCTAGGGGGGTTTCCATCACAGATTTGGGCTAAACGTCATTGATGTTTAGTAAATGTGATAAAACTCAACATGGAGCTGACTGTGTTTCCACCGAGTGATGCCATGTGACTTCTCCTCTGGTGATAACATCCCAGTAACCATGGCGATGGATGTTCAAAGCATCAGCAGCTTTATTTCTGTTGCAGCCACTGCACTAGCCGTCATTATTTCCAATCCAAGGTCACAAGGCCACAAACAAAAAAAGCACCCCAAAACAAATCTTAAACTCAAAAAGGAAGAAACATGATCCACAGAAACAACTCAGTCAGCTTCAACGGGCTCAAACTGATTCACATCTCAATCGGCTGCAGAGGGCGTTTTAACCTTTTCATGAAGCCATCAAAAAACAATCTGAGCATCATGTGTCATGTAAACGATGAAGCTGATTCATCTCTGGCTGCGTTCTTTCTGAGCATGCTCAGACCTCACGTAAGGTGACGTGACCACGTTCATTTCTCCACTTCCAAAGTCAGAAAATTCAAAGAGTCCGATTCTCTGCTGCCAATCTTGGCTGCGGACTTTCATCCACTGGTCTCTGGTGGTAGGAGGAGGCGTGGGCAGTAAGGTCACACACTCCAACCAGCGCAAATCATCAAACCATCAGCAAAAAGGCAAAAAAATGCAGGTCGCTGCGTCTCCAGCCATGACTGTGCCATGAAAACTCGGTTAATCCAACACATGATCTTTGTACCTGAACGTAAGCGCGTTAACCACAGCGCTGCTGAAAGGAAAAGTTTAATGTTTCCCTGACAGAATAAAGTCCAGAAGAAACACATCTGTGATTTACAGAAATGTACGATGTCATCATTTATTCTGAAGATGGACTCGGCGGATCAAACGTTCGACTGTCTCAGCTGATGCTCATTGTCATTCAGAGCCTCCCTCTCTGCCGCGGAGGGCTGTCACTGGGCTGATATCAGGACCTGAACGTGGCGTTGCTGAGCGCTCCGGTGTTTAGTCGTCCTCACCTGCTGCTGGAGCGCTGCTCTCCATTATCACACCCCAACCGGTAAAATGCACGACTGGCTGAGGCGCTAACAGAGAAGTTATTTTTCTCTCGTCTGTCTCTGTTGTCAGCAGACGTCAGAAGACCTTCAGGCAGCAGCTGCTCATTTTCAGCAGCTCACCATCAATTTCATAAGTTCATTAATGTCAATTTTGTGAGTAACTTGATCAAAGTCCAAAACCTGGAGTTCGGCCAAACACAGTCTTTTACCTCAGCGCCAACGGAAAGAGACGTCTCCTTCTCGAGTACAAACAGTTCATCACAGCACATATTAAACACGTCAACAGCTGCAGTGCAGATCACTTAACTGAACACAGAGCACCTTCAGCTCCAGCATTCACACGCTGTCGGCTCTGTCTGGAGCGTTAACCGGGCGGCTGTTATTCGGGCGAATCTGGGTGTTAGATCAGATTAACTATCAGCAGACCATCAATTCCTCAAGGACTCAGAATGGGATCAAAGTTAGATGGCTGCAAAAACATTAGAGGTTGGAAACAAAAAAAGAATATTTTACTGAAAAACTTTTGCATTCTGCATTCAAAGCCTTAAAGTCCTAAAAGGCGATTTTTTTTAAATCCACAAATATCATAACTATCATTACAGTATAAGGACCTGGGGGGCATTGTAATAGAAAAAGGACTGAATGAATAAGTCAAGAACCTGTTGAAGAAAATACTTCTAAAAGTAATATTCATTAGGGCACTGACAATGGACAGATGAAAGAAGAAAAAATTCAAATCAGTACAGACTAATGGTACATGTATTGCTCAGGCCTGTGATTCAGTCCGTATGTGATGTGACGAGCAGCTCCTCAGGATCACCAACAGCCTCTCTTCAGGTTTTCCTGTTTCCAGCTGAACTTTGCAGACAGGAAGATGGACAGATGAGTCATGCTGGTGTTTTGGCCCCCGAGCCCTGGAGCCATCCGAACAGACGCCTCCTCATCCACCTCCAAACACATCCGTCTCCTCTGATGACTTTACCCACTCTGACTGGTTTCCAGCGGGCGAGCTGCTCCAAGGGCTGAGGACAGAGTCGGGACTGTCAGCCAACTGGAGGAGGAGACAAAGACGAGGATTCAATCAGAACAAGTGATGGAGAGGAGGGAGCTTTAACATGTAGACGCAGAAGGATACCTAGAGCGTAAATTGTAGACGCAGAAGGATACCTAGAGCGTAAATTGTAGACGCAGAAGGATACCTAGAGCATAACACACATCCACCGTCCCCTCCGTCTCCTGATGACACTCAGCTCAGATATGACGTCACTTCAAAATAACCTTGATATTTGGCTGAATTCCTTCAGGGGCTGCAGTTACACAGTGGAGAGCAGTAGCCTCATTTGGTCAGCAGGGGGCGCTGAAGCCTGGGCAGTTGCCTTATTGCCACATTGTCAGTTTAGAGACCACATGTGCTTCCTCAGTCGATGGGCGATTAAAGAGTGTGGACACTCTGTGTGCGGTCGTGGAGGCTGTAAGTTATGTTTCAGTGTTTCTCACGTTGGGTCAGCCTGATTTATGTTCTGTTCAGTCAGTATCAGCCGTTGTACGTTGGGATGTTACAGCACTGTTCTGTGCAATATCCGCTAAGTGTTATTTAGACCACACGTCTCGTTTAATCTGCTAAATAATTTGCATGTGTGGCGAATATAGCATAGAATATAGCAGCATATTTGTATTGTCAGGCCTGCATATATGTATATTGTGGCTGTGTATATGGAACACGTTTATGCCTACGTATTTTTGTATTGTTTTCCATGTTTGAGATACCACACATACAAACACACCCACAAACCACTTGTGCCCTCTCAAACTGCTCATAAAAGCCGCAGAACTGCCGTCCTGCCTCTGTGTCAGCTCCTTTACTCCTAATGTCTGGAGCCCCAACAGGTGTTCACGCCCAGTTTAAACCTGAATAGATATGATGTGTGTGAAAAATGCAAATGTTACATATGTGAGGTTGTCAGAAATGGTTAATGATTGTCTTCTGGCTCTTAGCTGCCTGCAGATGTAAATGATGGATAAGAACATGACAAAGTAGAAGACATTCAAAACAGTTTCTCTTTGCTGAAAAAAGCAAAAAAGACATTAAAACAAGTAAACACACAACCGAGATTTCAAGAGAAGAAGTTTGTTTTTCAGCTGAATGAAGTGAATCCCATGTGGCAGCTCATTTTACCACCAAACAAACACTTAGCTGCTTCGCCATAAAAAACAAGCACATATGGGCTCCATTCCCTCCTAAATCCTCTTTTATCCACGACGATCTGTCGGCCCTCCGCCGGACGCTGTGCCATCACCTTCAGTTCTTCTTCTCTCCGACACAAAGAACATCCTCACTTTGTTTTACAGCCTGCTGGAGTTTCTGAGGATGAGTCACAGACACGTTCAGCTTCCCCTGAATAACACATGGAAAGTTCTGGATCCGGTCAGAGACGGCGTGTGAAAGGTGTCGCAGTGATTCATCACGGACGCCGTCGACACGCTCACATCAGGACTTTGACCACCAAGTAAATTTCTTACATCACTTCAGATCCTGTGCTGTTAATAAAGGTAGGAACACAAAAATAAATGATCGGTAATAAATACGGAAAACTAAGTCGACCCAATCACTAGAAAAAAAGGTTGGCATTGTACATTTCTGTGTGTTAACCCTTTGAAAGCTGCACAAATGGACTTCATTTCTCTCCTAAAAATGGGAGAAGGTAACGAGCAACTTAAGAAGGAAGAAATGAAATGAGTACAAAGTTACAAGAAAATTACCAGTAAAATAGCAAAAACAGAGAAAAGAGACATTTAAAAAACACACTTGTTCTGGTGACTTAGCCGACGTCCAGAGTCCAAACTTCGGGATCAGACTCGATATTCCAGAGATGATTGTGATGAACTGATCTCAGGAAACTCTTTGGACATGAAAACATTCAGAGTTTTGTTGTCATGAGCTCTTTGACGTCACTGTCAAGACTTTAGTTATTTAATCTTTATTTGTGAATCTAACAATTTATTTTAAGAGTTTGCACTCCGCTTTTATTTTGAAAAAGTCCGCATGACTGCAGTCATACTGAGTCTTCGGACAGAAGCACAGGCCCATTGGTAAGCTGTAGCCAAAGAAACAGCCTGCTAACTATGTGTAACATGTAAATATAATGTGTTGGCATTTATTTCGTTGCTAGGCAGTCGTAGAAGAGTGATATGAGACTGTTGAGTGTGAGATAATGTGGTTGACTACTCCCGATTAGCGCCGCTAGCTCGCGGTTAGCATCGCCGGTTAGCATTTAAGCTAACGCCGTTAGCCTTCTAAGCTAGCGTTTGGCTGGCCGTTGTTAGCATTTAGCCTAAAATGTTAGTTGCTAATGTTTATACTGTGATTAATCGTTTGGGTTTGATGTGTGTATTTCAGTTCATGACTTTAATTCATAGAAGTATATTTGATTGATAAATATTAAAAAGTCTATGTTTGCTTACGTTAAAAGGTATTGGTAAAAGGTAAAAAAAAATAGTTATTTAAATAAATAAACACTGCCATATGTAACATGTTATATTTGATTAACCATTCCAGGTTTATGACCTGTGTTGCCTGTGACAACTGTGTCGCCTGAGGTCCCTTTGTAATAAAATAAAAGAAGACAAAGGATAACACGTGTTGTACCCACTGTGTGCTTCCTGTCAAGCCTTTTCGGAGGGCTAAGAACTTAAAAGTCCGAACAGTCACGGAGGAGTTTCATTTCTGAACACACTCAACCATGCCGCCCCAGTGCATTATGGGCCATGTGTGTCCCCTCTGTGACCGTCAGTGATTGTGCTGATCAGACCAGCTGAGATAAACAACATGTCTCCGGTACGGAGGCACGACCGCAAACACGTCTGCGTGAGTGTAGCCTGTCCTTTGTGTGTGTGTGTGTGCACGCGCGCATGTGTTCGTGTGTGTGCGCACGCATGTGTTTGTTTTGTGTGTGCGCGCGTGTGTGTTTGTTTTGTGTGTGTGCGCGCATGTTTGTTTGTGTGTGTGTACCCAGTGACTGCTGATGGGTGAAATGATGGACGGAGACAGAAGGACGGAGACAGAAGGACGGAGACAGAAGGACGGATGGTGAGAAAAGAAGGAGGCTTTTCACGTGTGGAACTGAAGACGCCGTGCAGCTGCAGCTCATCACGTGTCGATAAAAACACCACCAATGATATCAAAATGTTTTATTCACATACAAACATGATTTAAACTTTTCACCTAAATTTCCTTTTCATCATGTCGCCCTCACGTTTCCTCTCGTGCTCCAGCTCTCCCACGGGATCGGTCTAACGTCGTTTCCTCTCTCAGGCTGGATTTACGCCGCGTGCTTCCTGTGACTCACAGATCGGAGACGGATCGTGAACATGCGAGCAGGAATAAAAGCACAAAATCCGACATTCTCACTTCAGTTAAATACCTGAATAAAGTGGATCAATCAGATGTGATTTGGACATCAGCAGATGAGCGTGTAGTCTGAGCAGACAGGTCAGATAATGTATGATTGAAAAGGTGACGGTGGTGCATTTTAATGACGTGAAAAGCGGGAGAGCGCGGTTTGTTCTCAGCCACAATGAGGAGGAAAATCATGCTGCGCTCATGTGACGTCTGAAGGTCGTAAGTTCCGGAAGTCGTTCTTCAGACTTGGTTGTGTTGATGATCTCTGAGGTGGAACAACATGAAGATACAAAGAAGATTGTTTTATTGGTTTAATTTGAATGCTGAGAGCGTTTAAAGAAGAGGCTGAAAACTGTTTACACTTTATCTATAGCAGTGATCATCAACTGGCGGCCCGCGGGCCAAATCCGGCTCGCCGAACCGTCCAATCCGGCCCGCGACTGGATTCCAAAATTGTGAGGATCGAAGAGAAAATATCACGTGGTCCTCACTGTTAAAGCAACTGAAAACAGCAACAACTGAGACTCTTAACTATCAGTAATCCCCACCGTTTATGACTCTATTTAGGCTACATTCTGAAATGAGGACAGACTCGCTGCACCTTTTAACATTTATGTTTCACACAGTCCTTTTTTTAACAGAACTTTTCCTCAAGCCCTTACTTAACATTTGGTTTTCATTTCAAAGTCTCAGCAACAAGCTTCAAACTAGTAGACTTCTCAGGACAAAAAAGGAGGAAAAACCAGCTGGCAAACTTAAAATAGCATGGTAAATAAATACTAACCTGGTACCAGAACAAAAGGTCACATCAAATAAAACGTTAAGTGGGCTATAGCGATTTCAGACCACAAGGCCGAAATGGGCTACTCACACTGCTCAAAGGCTCAAGTTACATTTCCCCTCTGACACCAACTTTTTCACATCAGGCTTGGCCGCTGTCAGACTTCTGCACAAACAGTCCTCCAAAGACTGGTTTGACAGTCGGTTCCTCTCGTGTGTTTTTATCGAGTTCATCTTGGTGTAGGTTGAACCGAACGTGGCGAGCACATACATAGCCAGCGTCTTCAATGTGCCATCGTCCTCGGGACAAGACACCCAAAATGCGCTCCGGCTTTCAGCACCACGGAGAGCAGCCTTCATGCCGCCTGCGGCCTGGATTTCAGCCAGCTCGCTCTGAATGGCCGCCTCGTCCAACGGCATCATTTTCAGCGCGTTTGTGGAGAATTCTCCGCTTCGGCTGATGGTGAACGGGTCAAGCACGAATCCAATGACGAATCTAGCAGAGAAGTTGTCTTTGTCAGAGGGCCAGCGGGCCGCCAGTTGATGATCACTGCCTTATAAACAAAGTAAAAAACAACAACACACACACACACACACACACACACAGTATATACTGTATGTTACTAATTCAGTGTCTGTACTTTGTGAAGCAGCCTAATCTTAGATAATCTCTGGCTTGACACTTGACCGTCTGTCTGCTGAATAAAGTGACAAACACTCCACACACACACATGTCTGAACACACACACGTCTGAACACACACATCAACACAGTGCTTTATTGAAATATGTAAAACATGTCTGACCACAGATGTGAATCCCGAACCTCCAGAGGAACCATCTGTGCTGCTGCTGAGCCAAAGATTGTCGCCTCGTTCAGACGCTGCGGCGGGTTCTCGGAGAGTAAACACTCGAGAGCCGATGTTTGGACGCTCAGACTGAAGGAGCCGCCGGGACAAAAATACCAGCCGACAGATGTCTGGTGAAGAGGTGGAGTTTGATATCGGCTGTACAAAACGACGCTCTGCTCTCATTCATGTTTCCTGTGTTTCTGTCGTGTGTTCCACTTTCAGAGAGTCCAAACCCACGAGAGGCTCCATAACACGCCTACGTGGCCTCGGATTGAAATAATGACGGCTAGTGCGGTGGCTGCGATAGAAATAAAGCTGCTGATGTTTTGAACATCCGTCGCCATGGTTACTGGGATGTTATCACCAGAGGAGAAGTCACATGACATCACTCAGCGGAAACACAGTCAGCTCCACGTTGGGTTTTACACACATTTACTAAATATCGATAGAGTTTATCACTAATCTGTGATGGAAACCAGCCCACTGACTGCCTGGCCCCGCCCACAGCAACATTAACCCCGCCTGCTCCTGCAGGATCCAGGATCTGGGCTGGGTCCCATAAACTATGGGATCCCAGTCCTCATGCACGGCTCTAACAGTGTCATCAGCATATGAATGAGACTGTTTGAGCCTACTTGAAGTAAAAATAGAAAAAAAGAAGAGGATCCGAAGTGGATCCTTGTGGAACAACAGTGAAGAGGTCAGACTGAGAACCTGACAGAAGACACTGCTGT
>NC_142191.1:185000-240000 GCF_026936395.1 Plectropomus leopardus | reverse complement strand
CTGTCTCTGGTAGTTTTCTCTGCTGTCCAATCAACACCTGTCCTCCGTCCATTCGCACCTGCTGCTCTGGTCTGATCTGTTTGCAGTCGCTCTGAGTTTTTCTCTGACGCTCAGGTGACTGTGCAGCTGTGTCTCTGTCCCTCTGTCCCTCTGTCCTCTGTCCCTCTGTTCCTCTGTCTCTCCGTCTCGTCGTCTCTCTGGCTCTGCTCTTCCTGGAATCTGCCCTGGCACTCGGACAAATGAAGCCTGTCTCTCGGTACGGCTCTGTGTCCATCTCTGGGCTTTCATCATGCGTCCCCTCATTCTGTCTTTTGATTTGCGGTCCCTCTTTGAAGAAAAGATGGACTGTGATTGGCTGCGTCTTAGCTGAGGAGGTGCAGAGCTTTTCTTCTGCTCCTTTATCCTCGAGATCTGCGGGTGTTTCTGTGATTGCTCTCTGCATCTTTCTGAGAGATCGTTACGTGACTCCCTCACTCTGGACCTCACGTCTTTATTTTCTGCTTCTCTTTGGGGACGTCTGTCACATTTTGCCATCGCTGCCAGCTGCTTTGACTCAACCGTTCTCAGGAAGGATTTGGATGAACACAAAGCAGAGCAGACTGTACTTTTGTCCAAAGATACTTTGACTGAATCCAAAATCATCAGTTTGCAGAAACGTGTCACTTGTCTTCTGCCTGTCTGCTTTTATTAAAGGAACTTTGTTCTAAAACAGTAAATCACCATTTTAATTACATTATTATGATGTGAAAGTTCTGAAGTGTGTGAAGTGTTTCTCAGGTGCCATTGTTCAGAAAGCTCTTTATTTTGAAGCCCTGATAGTCCCAAAAATCCCCATTGGACTGAAAGGCCATTTGTTCAAATGCTCAGTAATCTGAAACTCATCAGAAATAAAAACTCTGCATCATCATTAATGAGCCTTCTCCTTTGGATCTGCAGCACGGCGTCTCTCACATCATGACGTCAGCGTCTCCGTCACCATGGTAACTGGTGAAAGCACTGCAGGGTGTGTGTGCATCACAGGAAAGCAGGTGTGTTAAAGCACAATGGAGCAGAGTGGCTCCATTAACCATTTCCTGTTCACACTGTCTCATTCATACATGTTGACATGACGGCAGTCGATGGAAAGGTGAGAAAACTATTAAACACACACGAAAGAGCTCACAGTGTTTTCAGTCTGCAATAACTCTGATGTTTCTTTTTTTAAATCCCTTTTTTTTTCTATTTTCAACGTGTAAATAATCATCATCTCTTTAAAAAGTTGTCTTTATTTTTAGTTAATTTGTTGTTTTCTATGTATTTTCTCACTGTTAGTGTGCACGCAGAATTTATTTTAGATTTCAGAGAAACATTTCACAGAAATTCAAAGAAACATACACTAACATACATGTTATGCTCTAGGTATCTGCCATAATTGTTATTGTTGTCCTCCTACTCGCACTCGTTGAATCCCCATATTTTACCCTCCGTGACCTTTGACCCTGAGCTATCAGCCTACCTGCACACTACACCTCACACACCACAATGGACTGAAACCTGTGCAGTTTAAATATCACAACGTGGAATTGATCATAATATGCAATTTATCACAATGTATAATTGGTGTCAGTTGCACAGTTGTGCTGTAGTTATGAAAATTTCCCTGTTGTTGGACTAATAAAGGATTATCTTATCTTACTTGATCTTATCTTAATCACACTTTGCTAACGGACAGATCTGACCTCGGACAGATCTGTTCAAACCCACCTGGACCTCCACACATATTATCTCAGTGCAAACTCTGATATTCTGTAGCAGCTCATTTTCAGTAAATTTCAGCCTATTTTTCCCTAAAACTCTGCAGCTGCACGTTCAGTTTGATCAGACTGAAAGCAGAGTGTTGGGCCATATCGGAGGCGTCCTCGCTGCCTCCATCTGTCCTGTGGTGTTGAGTGTTTCAGGAAATGAGGCAGAGACCATTAAAATCCTCTTCAGAGGAGGGAGTGTTTTTGGGCATCAGAGTTCACTGGCCAGTTCAGCTATTAGCTACAGTACGAGAAGACGAGTCACACAGGAAAAAACGCAAACTTTAACACACACACACACACACACACACACACACACACACAAACCAGGCTGCTCTTAAAACCTGTTTTTCCTCCGAAAAGTAATGCACCAAAATTTGTTCATATTCATGAAATCACCAGCCTGTAATCCATGCAGAACCAGTTTATTTTGGGAGGCTGCGATCACGAAACAGCGCACTGATGCGAGGACAGTCCACAGGGAAGTGGCCCTGAGCAGTTTGTAGAGAGGCCGGTCAGGATGGATCACAAAACCATAGACTTTCACACAGAGGCGTATCTTTGGAACCGTGTGAACTTTGAGTCCTTTTAAGATTCGTCCTTGCCATGTTTCTTTTCCTAAAGCTGGCCAGAGTGCCTTTATGTTAATTACGTAACTTTACATTAAGGATGTAAAGTCATTTGTGAAGGGCGAGGAAACTTTGCACAAACCAGCCCGTTATCATTCAGAAGTTGTCAAAGTTGTCTGCTTTTGCAGAGATTACAGAGTAAGATCCCAACACACCATGGCTGGTCAGAACTGTTCATGGTGTTATTCTCCCTCTAATCCGAACTGTCCGCACCCGCACCAGCATACGTGTTTGCTGACATACCGGCATTGGTTGCCATGTGCTATTGTTGACAGTAACAGCATCCTGGAATGTCAACAGCAAACTCAGAAGGGTACCTAAAACGTAATATGTAGACGCAGGAGGATACCTAGAGCGTAATATGCAGACACAGAAAGATACCTAGAGCGTAACATGTAGACGCAGAGGTCCACTGACAAGGAAGCAACATGTATGGATGAGAATGTTTTGATGTGTTGTCGTTAATGGAAAAAGTAATGTTATTACTAGAAAGCATTAATACCCAACACAAATTTCACTGTTTAAGTTTCCATGAATTTATGGATGCAGAAATTCTTACCAGCCTGGTGAGAGCGAGCACAAGAGACGTGGGGGCAAGTTTCAGCAAGGAGCAGCGATGACTCAATTCAACAACTAAAAAACCACCAAAACATACGGTGAAGGAGCACACACTCACGTACACATGCACGCTCACACACACGCACGCACGCACGCACGCACGCACACACACACACACACACACACACACACACACACACACACACACACACACACACACACACACACACACACAGAGGAGTGACCTAGAGGCCAGATGAGAGCTGTGAAGGAAGAACTGGTGCTGTGTTGCATTAACCTGTAACACCCTGTCAAAGCAGGCCAGTCAAACTGTCAGTGATATCACACTCACACACACACACACACACACACACACACAGAGTGGTGTGTCAGTGTGATTAAGCCTTGACTTGTAATCAGTTTAATTAGGCGTCTGAAAAGGCCAGTGTGAGGTTTACTGGTCAGATAACGGAGCAGGAAAGGCTGGCTGTTGTCTGCTCATTTAAACCAAACACAGATACATTCAGATTTAAACGCTGCAGGAGAACAATTACGGAGTCCAGTGTGATGGCTCCGGCTCAGCAGTCGCTCCTGGATTCAGACTCAATCAAACATAACGAGCCCAGAAGATACAGATCCAAAACGTCTCTGTCTCTTCCTGGCAGTAAACCTGCTGAGTGTCTTTTTATTAAAGACACTATGTGGAGTTTGCTGATAAACATTCATGGTTTCCCACCAACATCATCATGCTGAAAACTTTTAACACTCCATCCACACAGGAGGCGAACTCCAGACTCCTGCACGAAAGTCAGTTGTTTGTGGGACCTATCTTCCCCACCTGCCCTACAAGTAGAGCATTTTTACCTGATGCTGTCCCTCAGCCTTTCATGCACACACAACCGGTTCTGCCCAACCACATTCTCAAGTGACGCCGCCCATGCCCACTGACCATCAACCAGCCTATAATAACACCATCAGTTCTGTCCGAACCAGTTCCCACCTGACATTGTTCAACCGCATTATGGTTGGATGCAGGTGGCTTTTGGCGTCACGCTCTTACGCTGAAATTTAAATGAAGAGTTCAGGATGAGATCAGGCTGACATACTACCAAACACCCACATTTACTTTTTTACAATTCTGGCATCGGTTGCCATGTGCTGTTGTTGTCTAAACATAACCACGTGTGCGGCGGCATCCCACCATGCGCTTGTACTGACATCATGGTAGCAGCATCAAAAGGCAACAGCAGACACAGAAGGATACCTAGAGCGTAACATGTAGGCGCAGAAGGATACCTAGAGCGTAACATGTAGGCGCAGAAGGATACCTAGAGCGTAACATGTAGACGCAGAAGGATACCTAGAGCGTAACATGTAGACGCAGAAGGATACCTAGAGCATAACATGTAGACGGGGGATTTTCATCTGAGTGCACAACAGCAAAAGACAAGGGCTTTGTTTTGTTTTTTGGGATGTTCCTTTTATACATTGCTTCGTGGTCACAGAGTCACACACACACACACACACCCTCCGCCTATTCAGCCACACACACACACACACACACACAAACTATGTTCACACCACTGGACATTTTATTCATATTCAGTGCGCCAAAAAGCTTCTTCAAACAGAAGTGAGTTGATCTGCAGTCACATTAGCTAGACTCGTAATTTCACAAACCCTTTGTGTCTCTGCGTGGACAAAGACACACACACACACACACACACACACACACACACACACACAAACACACACACATACAGAGCACACAAACACACACACACACATGCACACACACACACACACACACACACACACACACATAATTTCCCAAATCCATGCCCAACTGATTCTGTGTGATTTTTTTCACCATTGACATGCTAATTTATTCATAACTGTCTCATTACAATTGGAGCCTCTAATGGGAGCCCTGTGAAATAGGTGTGTGTGTGTGTGTGTGTGTGTGTGTGTGTGATGGGTCCAGGTCAGTGGAGATGATTGAGGTTTGAGTTTGATTGAATATGAGTTGTGGGCTTATCTCCTCGACATTCTGTTTGCTGCATCTTTAGAAGAAAAGAGCAGCTCTGTCTGGGCTGCTGAGTGTGTGTGAAGTGGCTGATCAGGGTGTGTGTGACTAAAAGAAGGAAAAAAAGCCCTCCAGCAGATGATTATCATTAGGAAAATAATAACAGGCCAATAACACAGCAATCAGCAGTAGATCAGGCAGGCGTGGCTCTCAAAGAGCTGCAGCGAACATATAAACCATAAAAAACAATCGGAGGCTGCAGTGACACGCTGGAGAAACCGAAGCATTATTGAATATAACAGGTTTTCAACAGAGAGGTGACTGAAGGAGGTTCCAGCCTGCTCTCCTTCTGTGGGCCTCACAAACTGTCACTTTTAAGATCCCATCGCTGCCTTTCATGACTGTATGATAATCCACTGGGCGGCTTCAGATGAGAACGTGTTGAACATTTATACCATCAGACAAATATAATATTTCTTTTTAAAATAATGCATAAACAATTTCTTTGGACGCCGTCATCCGCCCGGCTCTGAGGGCGGGATCTGTCATCAGGTGGAAGCTGTCATCATGGCGATAATAGGCATCATCAGGCTGGGGAGCATGTGGCCCCCTGAGGGGGCGGGACTTCTGGTGGGCGGACAGAAACCTCATTTACAAAAATAGACCTCTCTGTGTCCTGAAAGCGAACCACAACGATTATTTTCATTTTCCTCTCACCTGCTCACTTTCATGTCAGAAAATTCGTCAACAATCTAACACCCAAATATATTTAGTGTACATCAATAAATGACAAAGAAATATTCATTTATAAGAATATGAAGACAATATGGCTAAAGCAAACAATGTCCTGTATTTTATTAAAGTTAGTGCTTATATGTGCTTATATATAGTGCTTTTGTATGATGTTTTTTTATAAAGGTAATCATTTTTATGCTCTCTCAAACCTAATCACCAGGAAAAATGATTGGCACTGTCAGCCGGTTCTTTTCGGAGGTCGTCTTAAAGAGCCACTCGATCGGTGATTTCACCATCAGACACCAACATCAAAGGCCTCCTTTCCTAAGATACGCCGATGGGTGGCGAAGGGAACCTTTCATGTTATGTTAGCCATCGGTTGGGCGGATGGCACCTGCTGTGGGTGCCATCGTCAGGTTAACATTATACCGGTTACGACACACGAGGTTCCTTGTAGGTTGAGTGGGAGGGGCGTTAGATGGATCCAACAAACCCCAGACTTTCCCCCAGGAGCCTGGTGTTGCCTTCCTGTATGGATGAAGAGCCAAACTATTATGTTTTTTTTAACCTCTGCATGTGCTTTTGTTTACATCCTTGTGTTGGCTGGAGCATCCCTGAAGGTCGGCAGCAGATGCAGGTGGATACCTGGAGTGTAACATGTGGACACGGAGGTCCTTCCACAGAGCGCCGATATGTGACGACATGAAAACATGTTGGCACTGTATGTTTCTGCAAACCATGACTACATTACATTAATAAATCATTATGTGAAGCAGACAGATAATTGACTTCTGATGGTTTCTAATTGAAAACCGCTCAACACAACAGAGGAGCTGAAATGTGTCAGTCACACCTGTTTGTCATCACATACTGAATGTGCCCACTGTTCATTCTTACTGAGAGTGTGCCACAGGGATCACTTCTGGGCTCTTTGCCATTTGTAATGGCAAATTAGTCATTTATTTTGTAATTTAGTTAAGAGAGAATGAAGCAGGTAAACGATGACCTCAAATAGTCAGTAATTCAATTCTAAATATCATCAGAGGTGAATATTTGAGGCTGACTAAAATAGGAAACGGTCTGACAGAGTGACCATATCACTGCAGATAAATCCGCCTGTCTCATGCTCCGTTTTACCCTCAGCGAGAACGAGACCCCGAGATACTTGAAATCCTTCACTTAAGGCAGTCCATCATTTTCCAGCAAAAAATCATGGCCTCAGATTTAAAGGTGCCGACTCTCATCCTGACCGCTCACACTCAGCAGCAAACCTCCCCAGTGCATGCTGGAGCTTCACGGTGCGATGAAGCAACAGAATCACATCATCCGCAAAAAGTTGAGATGCAATTCTGAGATCCCCAAATCAGACCAAATGGAAACCTGGGAGCATTTTGTCCTCTGCAAGAAGTGTCAGGGATGAAGGGCTCCCATTCCCCAGATACTCACAGACAGATTTAGGAGGTCTCGTGTCACCGCAGCACAGAGATTTTGAATAAGCACTGCTGACTAACACTGCTGTGCTGATTTTACTCTCACTGTGATTGTTTCCTAGTTATTGTCACTGTGGTTTTGAATTTGTTGCTTGTATTTTTACTGATGGCTGTAGAAAATATGCCACATTGCTGAGGGTGGCAGAGCAGATGTTACACATTGCATAACTGCACATCTTTGATAGTCTAATTTATTTATTGTTTTATCGTTTTTTTAATGTATTATTTTCTTGTTCTTTTATTTTCGGAGGCAGTTGTACTGATACGTTTTAGCATGTTTCTCCTGTTGTAGTGGTGGTCTGTTGCGCTCCCTCGCTGTCTCTGCCTGCTGCTTTATTTATTGTTGTATGTTGTACTGTGTTTGTCTCATGTCTTGTTGTTGTATGTTGACCATGGCAGCAAATGAGTTTCCCCTTTGGGGATTAATAAAGTTAATCCGATCCTTCCTCCCTCTGATTCTGTGAGGTATGAGATACAACATATAAACTTTGTCAAATGTGGACATGTATTGTACCACTCATCTGGAGAACCATGTCTGAAAAAATCAATGTATGGAATACTTCAGGGAGACGTGCAGTGACTATGCCATAAGTCTGCGAATAAAGAGACGGAAATTCACACAAAAGCAGCTTAAGTGTGCACACAATGTGATTTTCATCCTCAGTATGTTGTCCTGCATGACAACAGGCCATCTAAATTACACCAAGAGATGAAGAAATCAGTAATCTATAAGGTATGGGAGAAGACAAGGAGAGCACGATGGACGTGGACAGACAGAAACAGTAATCATGTGTCTTTGAGCCGAGTGTAGTGAAACTGGACAGGTGATTTCAGTACCATTCTGCCTCATCAAGGCTGCTGAAGGATCGATAAGGCTTTCCCCTGGGATGTAATGAACATCATCTTCGAGCCAGTGATTCTGAAATGTCTCATCAGAGCAGTGCTGACTCACAGGCAGGTCGTATCGCTCTAAATCTGAAGCAGGAAATGGTTTGCCACCCACAGACTCACTTAGCTTCAACAGATGAAAGCCTGAGCAGTCAGTCCAAGTTCGTTTTGTACATCAGCACCCCTTTTTCCCACATTTTTCCATTAATGCATTTCACTTAAGTCTTTGTCTCCCTCTGGTTTCTGCCCAACCAACCATGAGTCACTGAGAAGCAGCTACACAGGTTCAATCAGTGAAATCAGCTGTTTAGTGCTTTGTTTAAATAGAAATCTTACACAAGATTCTCACAGAGCTGCTCACTGGACACTTCTGAGACACCACGAGAGGAGCTGCACCGAGACCGTCCCAGAAGAGGGAACTGTCTGATTTTTGAGCCCTCCAGTTTGTTTGGTTGTGCCTTGTTTGCTCCATTCTCAAAGGTTCATGTAACTGATGGGTGGGACTGTCCACTTGGTCATATTTTCTCCGTCTCTACATAAACTGCCACTTCATTCGTCTCAGGGAACTCTCTCCATACGCTTTGGTTGGTTCCTCTAACATATTTTCCACCGTATATTAGTTAATTAAACTGAACTGTTGTTATCTCCGTCTTAATTTGCCATGATACTCCATGCCTGTCATGACTTTTAATCCATCTTTTTGTCTATCAAATAAAGTCTGTCGTGCCAGCATGGCTGTCTGCTAAAGCTCAGCAACCTGACGCAAACCGTTGTTTACTTGTGTGAAGTCTCAGGCTTGGGTGAAGCTCTGGTTGAGGTGGAATTCGCAGTTTGCAGGATGAAGGTGGAGGTGCACTGCATTAGTGAAAAAAACATTCTTAAATGATTACGTTTACATGCACAAAATATTTCCTTTTTTGCCCTTATTCTGAAAAAATATTGATACTAAGCTGTTTACATGGTTAATGAAAATACATTTTCCACCAACATTACCTTTGACATACATCTCTGCATACTCTAAAAACATGTCGCGCCCTAACATGTTTATCACAACCAAATATGAAAAAGTGGAGCATCTAGCGTCAACCGAAATTCTTTAAAAACAAAGTGACTGCATGGCGTTTGTTTCCTCCTCTTTAGAAGCCCAGGCGGGTGGAGTTTAAGGTTTGGACAGTTAGTGACTTTTGAACTTGTTGTGTTCTGCCTCACGCGGGGCACCAAAGTGTTGTGTTAACATGTTAATCAGGGAGCTTTGAAGATGCTGGAAAGTTGATTTCGTTACCTTTGGACAAACCAGAGCAGCTCTTTTCCTCCTTTTTCTAGTATTTATGCTAAAATGAGCTAACCAGCTTCATTTGCTGGCTGTAGGTTCATATTTACCGAAAGACATGAGAGTGGCTGTTAAATCCTGGCCGCCGTCCGCTAAATGAATCTGGTTCAGTAACAAGGTAAATGGGCTCTATTCCTGTACGTCCTCAGTGAAACAGGATTTGTTTCTGAGGTTTCCCTTGCTGATCGCTCACCTTGGCTCGTCTCCATTTCAACACAAATCACAAACCCTCACAGGTACGCCATTGACAGACACATTATTTGTGTGATGTATTTGCATATAAATAGACCATCTGTCTCCTTATCTCAGCTCTTTAGAAGTGCTGATCATGAGGAGTTAAACAGAACGTAGCCTTGTGTGACTTCTGTGATAAATACACGGCAGACAGTTTAAATAGGCCATATCGATCAGAAAAAGACCACGAAGGCTTACAAACTGAAATCTATTACCAAAGTGTGCCAGTTCTCCACTCTCCCTGAGGTCCGCCCCTCTCCTGTTTTACACAGCAGATCAATAATGTTGATTAGTGCTTTTAAAAGTTTATGCTGCAACATGTTTTATTTGCAGCGAGCGTTTAGTGGAGCTTATTTTGGAGCTCATCTCATCCTGTATGTTTGCACCACCAGAGGGAATGTATTGATGCATCTTTTTTTAATGCAGTTATGTGTTCATTCATTAACTCCCATATATTCAACTTTTAAGAGTCCTCTTTCAGGGAACTGTCAGCTGTAGAGTTTTGTTACAGCTTAACTTTGCACAGTGTGAATTTGCTCATTTAATTCTCCTTCTCTACCACACTGCATTCTCAAAACCAAACTTCTACCTATTTGCACACTTGTTTTTGTGTAGACAGTACCTTATGTATTTTTGTATTTAAATACATTTTAGCATTTAGTATTTCATTTTAGTATATCTTAAGTTCTTACATGTTGAAAACACAATGGTCAAAGCATCAAAATACACAAATCTCACAGTGAAGCCAAACAAAGACTTACAAAAACTTGATTCGGGCAGAACTATTCAAGCAAAACTCACACATTTTAACAGTTTTACATGCAAGATATAACAAAACAAAGCAGATCAATGCATATTATCATGTGACAAGTTCACTTCTCTTTTGTTTATTTCTCTTCTGTCATTGTACAGGTTGGTGGGTTCATTCATTTTATTTCAAAGTGAAACCTTTTTCTTGTTAACTGTGCATTTAAAATAAACTTCACTCAACCAGCATCAAGATGTTTTCTGAGTGGTATTTTTTTTTCTCATGCAAGTTTCGTCCATGACATTTCCTCAGCGTACAATGTCTCAGTTTGGACTGAAGGAGTTGAAGACAAAATTATCACAGGTCACCTTTTACTTATTGAAGTTTGCTTCTTTAAGACTTTTTCTGGGAGGAACCCAAAACTTGTGATCCTCTGATCTCTGCTAATTAAAGTCTTTAAAGTGTCAGTGGCGTGTTGGTCCCCTTGGCCCCAGGCCCGGATCTGCATCCCTGCCGTCCCCTGTCCAAACACAGCAGGCACAGTGATGTAAAGTAAAGTCTTCCTCCATCCACTGATGATCGAAGCTCAACATCCCAGTTTGCATGTCTGGCTGTGATTGGATGAGCAGTTAACAGGGCTGACAGTCATTTTCTTAATCTTATTTGTTCAGGGAATATTGGCTCCTGTTTCACTCCACAAAGAGCTCCTCATTTATTAGACAGCTCAGCCTCTGGAGGTGTGATGGCTTTAATTAAACCATTCAGTGATGAGACCATCTGAAAGTCCCAGGTGACACCATTTAATCTGATTCATCTGCTCTCATTTTCAACTACCGTCAGATAATATTACTCTTATACATGACGTTAACTTTGAGCTTATACTCGACTGGATGATGTTGTGGTCTGTTGTTGCTGTGTGGTACCTGCTCTTCAGTCCAGTCGCCAGTCACATCACTGCACACCTCAAATATCTTGCTTTTATACATTTCATACATGTCATATTAACATTTGTAATGTAAGGCAGTATGTGAGCGGATGCAGTCACAGTGAGGTGGCGAGATGGCTGCTTAGCTGCAGACCACTGTTCAACACCAGCAAAACAGTAGTTTTTAGGCAAATCACGGCTGATTTTTCAGCCACCAAACAGGAGTGTGTTTCAGTGACATATTACTGTTTTTTATGTGGGGATTGTGCCCCCCAAAGTAGGTATTTTTTTCTGATCATAACACAAAGTGATTTTGTAGATAAACCTATACTGCACAAGCTGTGGTCTGCAGAAACGCACCAACATGCATCAGCCTGTTTTCATTTCAAAGTCATCAAATGCTGCCACTTTTTTCAGTGCTTCTGGGGTAAGATCCTGAAACAAAAAAGCCACCTTTCACGGCTGTATGATACGCCTCTAGACCAACACGTTCTCATCCCGACTCGTCACATGGTGCTGCTCTGTCAGTGACCTTCTGCGGCTACTTATGGCGTTTTAGGTATCCTCCTGCATCAGCTGTTTACGCAAATGCACATGGTGGGACGAAGCAGCGCCTCATGTTTACACATGAACACAAGGCAAGCAACGCCGACCGTCACCACTCGGATTAGGCAACAAAGTCACGGACAGATATGTTTAGGCAAAAGAGGCACATGGTGAGGTTTAGAAAAAATAACAAAACACTAACACATCCACACTAGACAACCAAAATATCAAGACAGACGGAGAAAACAGACGGATGGATGGGGACATCAGGCTGCAGACGCACACAGTAAATACATCTATTCAGTGTTGGTTTGAGTCTTTTCATGGGATTTTTTGAAAGTAAGAAAAATCAAGAATATCACAAGACCAGTAAATGACTTTTTCCGACTGAATAAACTTTGAAAATTGCTTTTATTTACGGGATTTTTCTCTGTGAAATTGTTGAAATTAATTAGCATAATTATCTTTATTATTTCCCCCACATTGATGTCATTTCTTCTCTCTGCAGTTGGAAACTGGACTAATATTCCTTTCACCAAATTTAGATGTGTTTGTGAAACAGTGTGAGAAAAATAGCAAGAATCTGAATTAAAATGAATATCATTATTTGTTCTGCTCTGTCCGTTGCAGCGCAGCAGCGTGGGGTAAATGCTTCACGAGGACCCAGCAGGAACAGCTCAATGCATTCAAACACATTATTAAAGGGAGCGACGGGGGGGCAGACTGAGAGGCTGCAGGTGGAGATAAAGAGGAGACGGACGAGAGTCCAGGACACAAAGAACAAAAGCGAGTTACAGAAAACACCAAAAATAAAGACATGCAAGCAGAGACAGAGCTCGCTGCCTGTTGATGCTCAGAGCGTTTCTCATGCCTGAATCGATCCAGGTTACTTTCAGCGGCGTATCATGCTGCCGCAGCAGGTGGCATCTGTTGGCGTATTATAAGACTTTGAAGGGTTCTGTCCAACCACGATCTCAGCTGACGATGTCCAGCGGTGTATCATGCAGACATGACAGGTGGGTTTTGGTGTCGCTATCCTACACCAGAATCTAAAAAGCATTCAACCAACAACTTTGGTTTGCAGAGAGGGGGAACAGATGTGCATGTGTATTTGTCCCTGCTGGTAAAAATAATTTGAAACCTGGATCAGCATCACTTTTCTTGTGCTGCGGCCAGACACCCTTCACAAGTATTTGAACCTTTGAAACATGAACAAATTGGTTTGATTTCTTTCAAAAACACTTTCAGACAACCTGAAAACAGACTTAAAAATAGAGAGAAAGAAAAGATAAATGGACAATTATCAAGCAATTTGGGAAAAATATTAAGAAACCTATTTTTATAATTATAAGTTTAAAAGTGGCCTTCAGAAAAACATATATTTTTTATAATTATTTTTAGTTTTGAATGTTTCGCTTTTTTTGGCAAATTTCAGGTAATTTTCTTATAACTTTTTAAAATTATTATTTTCTCACCAATTTTTGAGTAATTTCAGAGTTTCAGAGTTTTAAATTAGCAGAGGATTTTTTTTATTATCTTTTATTTTGATGAACTGCATACTCATAGACCTATAGAGCGATGCATCAGGAGACCCAGAGAGATCCAAATCCAGGTCCCAGGTGTCCTTGCTCATCAGGAGCAGCTGCAGTTCTTGCTCAGCTGCTGCTGATCAGCCTGCTGGAGGCTTTTTAGGGAGGCTGCTTTCCTGCTCAGTTGATGGTGTGTCTCCAGAGAGTCGACACCTTCAGTCGGCTCTCTATGGGTTTTGTTTTTGAAATTCTGAGTTGAGTGTGTGCTGGAAGTGTAATTCTTCTTTTGGCGAGTCATTTAGTTTCCCCCTTTCAGTGACTCCTACGTTAGTTTTGGGACCAGGTCTTTGCTTTGTGGATCATTTTAGAGTCTGTGGGTGGCTGTGGGGAGTTTTTGGATTTTGCTTTCACCCTCTTCTACATGTGCAATGTTAGTTTCCTAAAGTTTGACCCACATCTTTCAGGTTTTACATAACAAAAGGAAGAGCTATGCATGACTGAAACAGGAGCTGGTGTCTAAAAATTCACCCGATGAGAGAAAATGAAGTGTTTAACGTTCATAATGTTTTGGGGGGGGGCACAGTCGAGTTTGCCCCCCCAAATGTTGACTCATAAACTTGACTCTGTGTTGTCCTTATTTTGCTGCTGACCACAGTCAGACAGTCAGATGGGTTTGGTGTGACCGGCTGAGCGGGAGGCAGCCGTTATCAGAGAGTGAATTAGCATTTTTAACTTAACAGTCACTCAGCTAATTCTCTGCTCGGCTGATCAAACTGAAAAGTTGTTGTTTGTGATTTAACGACATGTATGCACAGCGGTCCCCACTCTGTCCCAAATCTATCTGACAGTTTGAATCTGTGGATGCAGTCACACATCACTGCGAGCCTCCCACGATCCATCCAGCTGCAATAAAACATCATCAATGAAGCTGAGCTGATCAATATCAAATTGAGCATAGCGTTAGTTCAGGCAGGCCACGGAGTCAAGCACTGTTACTGTTGATATCAGCTGATATCGTGAAATCCCTGATCAGCTGATTCGTCTCTAAGCATTTCACTTAACTCACTCACACCGCCTTATTTAAGCTGCCACTCGCTGCCTGCTCTTCACTGTTCCCTCTGCATGCCGCCTTTGCATGCTCCTCCTCCCCGCCTCCTCCTCTGTGCCCTTCTGACTGCTTCAGTGTCGTAGTTGTCATTGATGCCTGCTCTGTGGGGGTTTTTGTTTTTGTTTTGCTGCTGCTCTCCCTAACTCAGGCTTTCCTCGTATGCACAGGAAGGGCAGGAATGCATGCGGTTCCTGCTTAACGCTTTCCACGTAAGCACGCGGAAGGGCAGGGGGACCCCAGCTCAGACCCATACCGCAAAATATCAATAACTGCAAAATTATAAATATCTCTAATTGCGAATAAAGCTAAATGTAAAAGCTGCTAAGAAGTGTGTTTCTTGACTAAGTGGTCCTGACTGAACTTAAATTTGTCCACATAATCAAACTTTGAAAGTTATGTTGCTCCAAAAACATTTTTTAAATGGATCTGGAGAAACACAAACATAACAAGCAACGTGGCAGGAAATGCACTGCAAACTCCAAAAGTATTAGCAAAGTATTATTAAAGGGTACAAAGAAATGATCTGAAAATTAACTGGGGGCAATTTAAAAAACAAAATGGCCAGAAAACAAGATTTAGACCTCTCATAATTAAATATTTAAAATTACGTTGCAAAAAAAACTCACTCTCTTGAGTTTTTCTTTTTTTTTTGTGTATTGTTTTTGTTTGGCTTTTTAAAATTGTTGTTTTTTTTAAAGTAATTTTCTTGTAACTTTTTACATTTTTTTACTTCTCATTTCTAGAATTGCCAAAAATACCAGAAATGTCCAAAAATCTTGAAAAAAATTTTGAAAAAAGCCAAAGCTATATACTGCACGTCTCTGCACTGCACGGCTCTATACTGCACGGCTCTATACTGCATGTCTCTGCACTGCACAGCTCTATACTGCACGGCTCTATACTGCATGTCTCTGCACTGCACAGCTCTATACTGCACGGCTCTATACTGCATGTCTCTGCACTGCACGGCTCTATACTGCACAGCTCTATACTGCAGTGCTCTATACTGCACGTCTCTGCACTGCACGGCTCTATACTGCACGGCTCTATACTGCACAGCTCTATACTGCAGTGCTCTATACTGCACGTCTCTGCACTGCACGGCTCTATACTGCACTGCTCTATACTGCACGGCTCTATACTGCACGGCTCTATACTGCATGTCTCTGCACTGCACGGCTCTATACTGCACGGCTCTATACTGCAGTGCTCTATACTGCACGTCTCTGCACTGCAGGGCTCTATACTGCACTGCTCTATACTGCACGGCTCTATACTGCACGGCTCTATACTACATGTCTCTGCACTGCACGGCTCTATACTGCACGGCTCTATACTGCAGTGCTCTATACTGCACGTCTCTGCACTGCACGGCTCTATACTGCACTGCTCTATACTGCACGGCTCTATACTGCACGGCTCTTACTGCACTGCTCTATACTGCGCTGCTCTATACCACTCGGCTCTATACCGCGCTGCTCTATACCGCACGGCTCTATACCGCACGGCTCTATACCGCACGGCTCTATACTGCACTGCTCTATACTGCACGGCTCTGCACTGCTCTGCAGGCACACTAACAGCCTGAGCAGGTGCATTCAGATGCTGTGACACCTGCTCATTTACTGTCATTTCACTTCCACTTCCAGCTGACCGTGTGTTTTCAGAGCTCAGAGTGGCAACCAGCAGTTAGTGTCTGAAACGTGCTGCTCTCAGCCTCTAATGTTGCTGTTTAAAACAACATTTATTTTTATTTAAGAAGGAGGCAAATTGCTGCAGTCTGGGACTGGATGTGTGCGCCTGTATGGGAACATTTATTAAGTGTCTTTATGAGATTCAATCAGAATTTTCCAACACAGAAACATGAAACATGCCTGGCACTGAAAACACATTAAACACTTAAAAAAAGAAAAAAAAAACACTTCAAAATATTCGCACGTCACATGATCATCTTTCACTGTAAATGGTTGTTTTTGAATATACAGCACGTCGAGGTGCACACCGCACACACACAAACACACTTCACTAGCTGTCAGTTCACGCCAAAGCGGCAACAAGAAGCACCAACACGGATCATAATTTACACGCCTCTGATCGCCTGTGCATCCACCAGCAAACAGCAGCTGCTTCAGTGACTCATTCTTTAAAGGACAGAAAGTGTTTGTGGCGTTGGAAGGAGGTTTTGATCACTCACAGCAGCAGATGTCAGCGCAGCTCTCTGCGAGAGCAGTCAGATCAAACACACGACGCTGTGGTCGAAACTGAACCTGAAACTCTCCTCTGATGGAAAAACAACCTGTTCTCACCCCCAACCGGTCAAACGGCGACTCTTGCTGATTGGCCCTCGACGTCACACACTGATGTATAGAGGCGCCCATTGGCAGCGCTATGAGACGCACTGGACAGTGGCAAATATTCGAACTTTTAACCCTTTAAATGCCAGCTTTTCGTCATGAAACCACTATGTTTTTAGATGGAAAAAACATCATAAGTATTATTTTCAACATGCTAAGTAGATTATTTTTTGCTGCTGACAGTCTGGGATATGTCAGTGATCAGCAGCAACATTGATTGTTACAGGTATAGCATGTATTTTCTCCATATGCCAAATATGGTAAGAACTGGTCATGAACACAGTCGAAATGATCAAAAAATGAAGAATGAAAATCGGGTAAAAAGCACCAAACTGTCCCTCAGGGTTAAGAATCAGCACAGGGCCAAAGTGGAGCTGGATGGGTTAAATAAACTCCAAAAACTGACATTACTAATTTAATTTCATAACATGAAGTGTTGGAAGTTGGAATGTGCAGCATACTTGGCTCATGGCGTGGCGTGACGTGAGTAGTTAAGCCCATCCACGCTGTTTAAGTAACAGAGATGGTAACAGAGATGTGAGTGCTCTCGGGGTGGATGCCCCCCTGGAGGAAATTTCTTAAAATATCATTTTTGAACATGGATTAACATAATCTTACTGCTACAAAAGTCCTGTATGTAGGACATTAAGTGTTTTTTGCTCTTTTTTAAAATATGTTAATGTTATTTGACATGCTCTAAAACTAAAAGGAAAACTGTCACTGTCAGTTCGATTTAAATCCCGCTCTCGCTGTTTCAGTGAGCTCAGTTACGACATCACAGGTAACTCAGGTCCATTCAGATAACTGTCAGCATCTTTTCACTTTTATTAGTGATGCACAAACTGTGGGATTCTGGGCTGACAGGCCTTCCAAAATTTAAAATAAAAATTAAGCCGGTAGTAATTTAGCAGGTAGCCAGTTTTTTGTGATTTATTCTCGTATTTGTGTCAGTAAAATCATCTTTGCTGCTGAGGCCTTTTTACTGTATATTAAATAACGTACGACATCTATTTTATGTTTCTGTGAAAGCATTCAGGTTTTCTCTCTGAAACAAGTCCAGTTTCTCCTTTAAGGCCAGAAATAGACGGCAGGTCGCTGCTACGTTGTTGCCTGCTCTGGATTACAGTGATCTGCTGTACATTAATGCATCTGCACATGTTGCAAATTACGGCAACTGAGCAATCCTCAATTTTCAGGCGGCGCACCAGATTCAGACTCCTGCAGCTGCATCTCACTGCAGTGAAGCCGTCGTCGTCTGCCAGGAGCGTGGCGAGGCAGGACCCTGACCCCGAGCCCAACACCCACCCAGAACACGGCTGACCTCCTGCTCACAACATGGACACGACTCGTTTTATCTTTTCAAGGACCAGAAGCAAAACTCAAGCCAACTTTTTTCAGAGGAACTCATGTCCTCTGAAATGAGAAACTTTAGGAGCACAAACTCTGATTGGTGAATTGTAGAAATGTCATTTTTGAACTGTCACTTTCTGATGGTAGGTTGTAATTTTTAATCACACTGTGCTCAGTTCACGCATAGATCTAATTTAGGTAAAGAAATACTCCCACCAGACAACACGCTCTCAACCAAACTCATCAGCAGCTGCCGCTTTGTCAGTGGACCCAATCTGATGCATTCAGGACCCTCCTGTGTCACTTTTAGACATTTGGAGATGACATGCCAATTGATGCACTCTACATGCGTGTTCAAAATAAAATGCAGTTCTCACAGGAAATGTGCAGTTTCTGTTTTTTCCATGCATACACTCTTTTTCAAGGTTAGGTTTATTTCCTGAAGTTTGGGCCACAGCAGTCAGTGGGTTTTTTTTTTTGTTTGTTTTTTTTTAAATTGTTTGGCTGAACGTTACTGGTTACCTCTGTGTTGGATGCCAAGATCAGCTGACAAACGGCAGTTTTTGGAAGGTTGGGAGTGAGAACAGGTGCACCAGAAGGAGCTCATGGACGTACTAAAAGACCTGGATACAGCATGGAGACGGGCCCCCGTTTTTTCCTTTGAGAGCTGCTCAGTAGCACATGAAGCAAAAAAAAGGATTGTATTTGGGCCGTATGAAGGTCCCTGGATCTCCTGTTTTTTTAGGCCCATCAGGCGGCAAAGACGGCCGTTAATTCTGCCAGCTGAACGTCTCACCTCCAGCTGAGGACTGGATGGCAGCTGACTCCTTCAGTTTAATAGCAATAAAAACAAGGTTTTTGATGACTGGTCCAGAACATCTCAACCCTTCAGATATAGTCCACCCTCAGTCCGCGTACCAACAACCATAAATCTGTGCCAAGAGTTTGACAGCCAGCTAGTCTTTGGACAACATGCTCAAAATACAGTCAGAGCCTGTTTTATCAGTTACATAACATCTCTGAGAGGACACAACTTTACCGAGACTGTAAGACTCTTACATGCTTTTCTATCATCACATGACTGTAATTCACTTTTTACCCGTAAACTTCACAATTACAACTTATACAGAACTCAGTAGCCAAATTATTCACCAAATCCAGAAAGTTCAGTCACATCAGTCTGATTTCAGCAGCGCTACACTTTACAACACATTTCAAAATAAAAAAGCCTACCCTTAATATTATTATGTGATGGTGTTTTATTGTAGACTGACTGTCATTATATTTTATAGTGGAGTGGAGTTTGATCTTTTATTGTTGTCCTACCTCTTTTCTATGAGATCATCTCCTTTATTAGCGTCTTATTTTATTTCTCTAAAAGTGCAATATAAATATAGATTATCACTATCATTACTATTATTATTATCATTATTGTATTCTATGCTCAAAAAGTACATCAACTGATTTACGGATGTCTCTTTCCCAAAATAAGACAATGGGAAAAAGTCTCTCTGGGCCCCATGGCATCACGTGATAAACCTTGGGTTTAATTCCACTTTTGGTCAAAATGTAAAGATTGCTGCCAGGGGCTCGGAGTCACCTCTGAACCCTTAAACCAACGAAACACGTGTGGACTGAACGGGCAGACGGACACTGGAGCTACAGACAAGAATGAAACCTGGTGAACGCAGAGATCAACAGACAAACATTTAGCAAACAGCTCCTCGTCCTCACAGGGACATATTTTGGCTCACGAGGCTTTGAGTCATTTTTCAGCTAAAATTGCATCCGTTCATCTCCAGAAGAGTCGGAGCGGTTCAGACGGGGACGTCCCATTCCTGGAGAGTCAAACCCCTCGGCACCAAGCGTCCTCCGAAATGTTCTCTGATAAGACATTTGTATCTCTGGGGACATTGCGCCTCCTTATCAAGAGGCGGCAGACAAAAAGACGAGCATAATTCGTCCTCTCTCCGTGGATCGATACCTGTCACCACAAAGACGAAAGATCGATGGATGATGAGCATTCCAGCAGCAGAGAAAGAAGCGCTCACAGCGGACATGCGAGTGAGGGACACATGCTGTCAACAAGACACTCTGTCCTCTCAGGGACGTGGTTATTAAAGCTTTCCTCTGCGGTTTAACTTCCTCCAACACCTCAGCTAAGCTCTATACTGTGAGCAAACACTGAGGCACTGTTGTTTGCCAGGTTGAGGAAGATGGACTCCGGAGTGACGGGAGCGTCTGGGACAATCATTCAGCTGGAGCGACGCTGCAGTGTCCTCTCTCTATCCACACAAAGGACGTGTCCCGGCCTCAGAGCTGCAGCAGTCCCAGCATTTGCAGACCTCCCAGGAAGAGGTGGAGCTGTACATCACACAGCGTCCCTCCTCACAGAGCCACTTCCTGTCTGTTGGAGCTGCCGTTGGCTGCCGGAGCGATGACGGCGGCGGTGGGCGTGGTCTTCTTGATGGAGGTGAGGCGGATGTGGGAGGTGCTGTGCAGGTAGCTGGCCTGGCGCTCCGGGCGGGGACCTCTGCCACATCGCAGCTGACTGAAGAGGAGAAGAACAAGTTCACTAAGCTTGACACGTTTGAAAGTCATTACACATTTTACAGCAACGATTTTTCTGCATCTGGTTACAGAGAGACAAAGAACACGAGATGCACCGTCTGCATTACACACTTTAGCAAAGTAGAATTAAAACAGTTGTTGCACACAGAGATGAACGGTGCGGAACAAACTTACTTTTTCATCTCTTCATTCATTCAGAAACAGAAACTAAAACTTTTTATTTCAATAGTTTGACAGCCTGTTCTGAGATCACGGCGCAAAACGACACCTTTCGCATCTGCATGATACGCCACCGGGCAACACCAGGTATGAATGCAGACATGTAGATGCAGAAGGATACCGAGAGCGTAACATGTAGACGCAGAAGTCGACTGACGTATGATGCAGTATAAGCACCATATTGCATGTGGCTGATGGAAGAAATACAAAGAAGGAGGAGCAGGAGGAGGAGCCATGGTCATATGAGCAGCCTTCCGGCAGGATGTGACCACGCTGACCTTCTGTATTACTGATAACTCGTCACAGTCTCCGCCCTCTGCTGAGCTGTACCGCCACAATAAAAGTCCCCCGTTGAGTTTTCTTTATGACAAAAGGATTTTTACAGCCGGTGTTTCAAACCACAACAACTCCTGCAGATCTTTGGGACCGGAGTGCGGAAGGCTTTTCCCTCCTCATAAAACATTTACGATTCCTTCTTTGTAAAGATTTGAAGTGTCTGCAGGGTCCCTTTAATCTGACGGCCACTGCACGAGGTCACCACGACAAAACAAGAGTTTAAAAGTATCCAAACATATACAGCTCACGGCGATTCTGGAACAATGGTTGACTTTTTTCTAATTTTTTTATTTAATTATTATTTTAATAATTGAATAAATAAGAGTATACCTTATGTTTTTACAGTCTGCTCTCCTTTACTGAGATATCAGAGCCGGCAGCAGAATTACATCCAGTGTGTCAGGTTTCGGGTGATTTCGTGGCACCTGGTAGTCAGGACTGCAACCAGCTGAAACTCTGCTGGCTAGAGTTCCTTCAGTGTTCATTGTTCGGAGGGTTTACTGGGAGCTGAATTATCCACAGAGGCCTCTTCCTCTCCAAAACAAACTGACCAGCTGATCAGAACCGGGAGAAATGCTGGATAAAGCATTTTCACGTTAAAATATGTGTTTTTTTGACACTGGACACTGTAGAGGGGCTGCTAACTACAGCGGCCGACACAAAAACCCGATTTTCCTGATCTGGACTCGGTGTTCGGTTTGTCCGTTCTGGGCTGAAGGTCTGTGTGAAAAGTAAAGTTAAAGAATTACTGAACAAAATGGCACAAATAGAAATTCAGCTGTCACCTACATTAATAATTTCTTGTTTTGTGTCATTTCATAAATGATAAATCACAGGTTTCAGTGTTGAAGATTTGACAGTTTTTCGAGTCTTTTATGAAAGCAAACTGAATACTTGTTAATTTTGGATTGTTGGTCTGTCAAGGAGGACATTTAAAGACACCACCTGGAAAGAGTTTGACAGACATTTTTCACCATTTTCTCATAAACTAGACAAAGCAATTAGCCAAATTAACTGAAAACATAATCTGAAGATTACTTTATAATGAAAATGACCGTTTTTTGCAGCCCTGATGGAGAGCAGAGTCGGCATCACGGCAGCTCTCAATGATGTTAAAAACTGAATCTAGTAGTGTGTGTGTGTGTGTGTGTGTGCGTGTGGACTGATCTGGTTTTTCCCATGGATCCAGGGATAAATGATAGTTAAGCAGCTCCCCGGGTACAGAAGGTGAAGGTTTAACATTCCTGTGCTCATTGGAAACCCTCACACGTGGATTTATAACAGTTGAGTTTAAAATTTCTGTAGAGAAATGAGAAATAAATCCAAAGGCAGGTGAATGATGGCGCCCGCTTCATGCTGCAGCCCCGTTATAATTGCTTCCCGAAGGCACATCCTATTTTTCCTGCCGATTCGGTGCTGCCTCGGAGGTGTCAGGATTTACCTGCAAATCTGAGCCAAATGAAAGCACGCGGCCGTCCCTGAGTTACCGCTGCTCTCGCTCTTTGGGAGGATTGTGCCAGAGTTTAGAGGAGGTTTCCATCTTGCCAAGGTAGAATAATGATGTTTAGTGGAAGTGGGAGCGCTCAAAAAGAGATTTAGAAAATGACAAAACCATGATTACTCCATATTGTGTCCAGGTTAAAGAGTCAGTTTACGTAGAAAATCAAAGAATTCTCTCGTCTGCTTTTTTTTCTCCTAAATCTATTTCTGAGATGCACAAACGTTCAGCCTGCTGAAGTTTTGATTCATCTACAATTTACCACGATCTGCACGCAGGCAGCAAAACATCAGCAGCCTCCTGCCAACACTGAGCAGCAGCTCGTCTGCAGGAGAGCGCTTTGATTTCTGTGTCTGTTTATTTGCATTTTATAGAAACAAAGAAATAAAGGACTGTGATCATTTTCTGTGTGTTTTTCAGCGTTTTCACAGTAAGAGCAGTTAATATGAGCTATGACACAATGTTGAGCTGCATGCTGAAATACGGATGCTGCTCAGTAAGAAAATCAAAATATTCGAGCGATTTAAACTGGCAGTATTTAAAAATGTGGGATAATATTCAATATTCTGCCTCAATGGTGAAAATACATAGGAGATTCCAATTTTTTCATTTGTTCCCTAGCTTTTTTTAAAAAGGTTTTCTAAATCTACCAATTTCTTGTAATTTGTCATTTTTTCCTTATTTCTGGAAGAAACTGCACCAATGTGCTGAGTGTTTAAAAGGTCTGAAAACTTGTGAAAGGCGTCTGAAAACTGGAGCAACATCATTTTCTCGTGCTGCTTGTGCCGACCTGTTGAAGTGTCTGCGGAAGCTCTCGCTCAGCAGGTAGAGGGCGAAGGGGTTAACGCAGGATGAAGAGAAGCTGAGGACTCGGGCCAGCAGGGTGATGACGAGGTGAGCCAGCGACAGGTCCATCTGGTGGTAGTGGAAGGAGCGGTACATGTAGAGCACGTGGTTTGGGAACCAGCACAGAGCGAAGAGCCCCACGAACACCAACACGATCTTTGCCAGACGCTTTCTCGTCTCCATCTAAAGGAGCGCAAAAAAAAAAAGAGAAACAATCAGCTGGGATGGAGGACAGACAGAGAAAGAGAGAATCTGCAGCTGTGACTGAGAGCTCAGCTGCATCACTCCAGGTCCTGATACTGGGGGGGGGCACTGGGAGCCGCTCACACCAGTACTGACGCCAGTAATGAGAGCAGCTGATGTGCTGCTATTCATCTGCATAATAAACTGCACGCACACAACATGAAAGGTCTGGTGGTCATTAGTGGGAGAAAAAAGCCATTTAGTTGGTAATGTGATTTATTTTAATGAATGGATAAATGAATATTTAATCCTTCTCAGTTGTTCTCAGTATAAACAGAGCACGGGTTGGTTCTTCAGAGCAGACCTTTTCTTCACACTGTTGGTGTGAACGTGCATGTCCTGCACGTGCTGAAGGTTAAAACCCTCTGAGTCCAGAGTCATTTCTGACCATTTCTAGTCCTGCCTGGATTTGTTGTCTGATAAAGCTCATATAACATTAACCCTGTAACGCACAGTCAGGCTGTAAACCTGACTGTTTTCAGGACAGCTGAGCTCTCAGCAGAAAGAGTCAGTGTCTCCTCTCCAAGCTCTTTCAGATGTCGGAGCTGCTCACTCGATCTCTGAAGGCTTTCGTACCATGACTCAGTTTTTCTTGTATGAAATTGCGGCATGTCACAATGTTGTCAAATGACCATGGATTTTTATTTTTCAAAGGAAAGCCTTTTCCGTTTCCAGTAGGTCTGTTCTCGTCCAAACGCGGCCTTAGATGCAGCAAACCCGCTCAGAGAGGATGTGGCAGTGAACGAAAGTTCAGCCGTGGTAGAAATCATGCAGGCACAAATCATTCAACACTAAAACGATGAGCTACTAACAGCTTTTTTTTCTTCACTGCAGCTTTAAAAGCATCACACACGATGTGGACAGAGTAACTGCTGCAAACACTAATGAACATGCTGCTTAAAAGCATCATTTGACAGTCGCTCCTTCGGGTGGGAAAATGTAATAATGCCTGAGAGGACACAAGTTTGATCCCACTGGGAGCTGGACGCTAAAAGCTTCCTGATGATGAAATGGAGGGAAACAGTGACCGAGACGCTCACGGGAAGAAAATGGATCTGGAATCATGTTTAAACATCCGACACATTACGTATAGAGCAATGTACACGGAGTTTGACCTTGTCAGACGGATGCTCCGAGATTGCCAGAGACATCTGAAAAAGGTCAATTATGTCACTCACATGCACTCTGCACCGGTGGCACTTGGATTCAGCTCAACAACAAAAATGTCAGCGGCGTTTTTCAGAGTGCTTCTCCGTGTTCTGCCTCCAGACCTCCTGACCTTCTGACGCTGGACTGGACCAGAGTTTCCAGCTCACCAAGAACAGAAGACAAAATAATGTTTTCCACTTTGCTCTTGTCTTTGACCATAACTCTAAATCTGCGAGAGTTGCATAAGATAAACCCTGAGGGGCTATTTAGACCTTCTCACCCCAAACTCAGAGAGAAATACAGCAGTGCATCAGCCGCTCTCCCTCAGGTGCACGCAGGTTTTTCCTTTCGACTCTCAGCTGCGTCTCTTTGCTGTTTCTGTGAACAGCTGAACTCCACATCGCCGCAGTGAACTGCTGGGAATGCAAAAGTTTGTCGGTCGCTTTCAGCATGTGCAGCGTGACTTTGGTGTCGAGGACGATGGGGATCTGTGTCTGCACTGCACTGCACGAAATCAACGACGCACACCAGTTCATCATATTCTGTGCTGTTTTGGGTCTCTGAAGACTCCCATTAACTGCTTTTACACCTCCAAGTTAAAATCTAATTCATCCTCAACCGTGAAGCAAATTCATACGCACATCAAAAACAAAGGCTGTTCCAGTAACATCGATCCCCAGCTTCTGTGTTCATGCCAAAAGACAGATGAAGATCAGGAAGAACCAACGATCTCCCTCTCATCTCGTCACGTACTGACACTCGGTCAGCGGCCAGACACCTCAAACTACGACTCTGGGTACCCCTCAGAGTCAGTTTTGGAAGCTCCGGTACGGCGTATCAATCTATGCTGCTCACAAGCATCGTGTCAGCCTGTTCTCTTTCTGAACTGGTCAAATAGCGCCGCTCTATCAATGCTCTCGGCGTACGAGCGTGACGCTAAAGGCCAACTTCCAACCTCGACATTGCACCGCTCTGTCATTTTACAGAAGTTCATCCCGACCAGAGCGGGGTGAGTCCCACTGATCCACAGTCAGATTTTGTGCTGCTGGGTAGAGATGTGGAGTTTGACCCTCAGAGCGCTCACCTGAGGTGCCGCCATTGAAACATAATTTGCACAAAAGATTAGCAGAGTCTGATGACGGAGAATTAGATCTGCTGGAGCTTCCCCTCCACAATCAACACACGGTTCACGAATTAGACTGAGCTGAGTGAAGACCAGGTCTGGGCTCCAGCTCGTAATCGTACGGTTAAAGACCACTCGGCGGCGTCTCACCCTGCCTGACTCGCCCCGCCTGGCTTGCTCCGCGTGGCTCGCCCCGCCTGACTCGCCCCGCCTGGCTCGCCCCGCGTGGCTCGCCCCGCCTGACTCGCCCCGCGTGACTCGCCCCTCAAAGACCACTGATAATAAATAAAAAGTTAGCCAGAAGCAGACTGTGCTGATGGCTGAGCGGGATCATCTCTGCTCTCCTGTCTGGCTGCGGCTGATTTGTGTTTGCTCTGATTCGCTGCCAGCAGTCAGGCAGAGTTTGGCGTTTTTCCCAAGATCCTCTCAGGCACCTGCAGCTCGGGGCCACAACTCACCTGGAGGGGACGATTATGTGAATGTGTGCGTAGAAATGTGCACGTATTGTCAGAGGGATGAACAGACTTTTGCATTCGGATTATGTGTATATGCAACTTTGTGTGTGAATGTGTGTGTGTGTGTGTGTGTGTGTGTGTGTGTGTGCGAACCTGTGCATGTGTGTATTCAGTCCGCACACACACACACACACACACGCAGAGCTGCAGCTGGTTGTTGTGTGTGTATTCAGATCTCTGTAACAGAGTTTCCCCTCAGCTCCCTGATGATAAATCTTCAGTAGTTTCCAGCAGAGCCGCTAACCACCGCCTTTGTCTCCGGGGAGGAAACTGCAAAGCCACCTGGGAGTTGCGTGCTGCCAGCTGCCATTAGAGGCCCGTCTGAGACAGATCGACACCTGAGGTGACTGCTGTGCAGCGAGCCGTCAACCTGTCATATTTCCATTACACTTCAAGTGCTGAAAAATGCTGAAATCCATAGCCAACGTTTCCTCATGGGTGCTCTTGTTATCCTGTCAGCCCTGCGGAGGATGAAATCTCCCATCATGCACTGCCACTGAACATTTTTCTGCATCTCTCGTGCAAGTAAAATGTCTTTGTCATCCATTTATTTGAACTTTTCCAGGACGTTTACATCTATGACTACATCTGTTATCTGTCTCCTCCGGCTGCACAGACCGATTTTATGTCTTTACGTCTGTAAACCAATCACAGTGGACTGCAGTGGAGCCACGCCCCCTTTTTTAACAAACATGGCCGACCCCGACAGGATGAGGACACAGGTCTCACTCAGAATGGGAAAGGACAAAATTTGTCCTCAAACATGAGCTGTTATATTACTGACACATGTCAAAAAGTCATATGACAAATTTAAAGCTTTTATTTTGAATGTCACCAAAAAATGAACCAGGGAAATACCACTCTGATTTGATTTCTTTCAAATTTAATGATCTCCTTAAAATCAAATATTATTGATTATTTTTTCAACATACTGTTTTCAGAAGATACTTTTGAGTTTTAGGATATTTTGAGTCCTGATGACAAATACAATGCAATATATGTATGTATATATATGTACATATATCTACATAAACAGTGCAAATCTGTAATGGCAGCCTGCCTTATGATAGAGTAGACAGTGAAGGGAGTTCATGCTCTTCCAGGTTGCTGTGTGTCGTCCCGTCTGAATATTTTGGCGCTCCAGGACTGAATCATGAGGAGGATAATGATGCACAGCTGGCGAAGTGATCAAAAACAACATATTGTCTCATTTGTCTGTCTGAAGATGAGCAGAAACTTCCCTGAAGGTGACGGAGCTGCAGCTCCTCAGCAGTCTTTGATGTTTGAGGATAAACGCTCTGATCGACATCTGAAGGCAGCGTCTGCAGCGTGAGGAGCAGCAGGTGACAGGAGCTGCTTCCTGAATAAACACTGTGCTGCTTCTACCAAAAATAAAGCAAATCTGGAGATAAAACAAGATGAAAGACTGGATCAGTTCATCAAGGTACTTGGTCATAAACTTAAGTTCAGGACGCATTCAGATGATGGCGTGAAATCAATAAAGTTATTCCAGGTCATCCTGCGGGGAACACGAGCGACGAGCCACGTTTCATCACAGTCCATCCAACAGTTTGTGAGGGAATGAGCGTAAAGAAGAAAACAGACCCGAAGCATAACGAACAGGCTACACTGGGAACCGTTCCCCGACACCACCATCAGTTCCAACATATGCATGAGACTGTTATCATCTCTATCAACATCATCATAGAGAGCAATTACTAATTCCACACCTAATATGACATGCATCTGTTTCTATTATTGCTGTGCCCCCACCACCCTCTCTCCCCCACCCTCTCTCCCCTCTCCCCACCCTCTCTCCCCCTCTCTCTCTCTATTTCCTTTTTTGCCATGATTGTATTTCATTTGCTATTTACGACATCTATTGCTTGTCTGTCCGTCCTGGAAGAGGGATCCCTCACTATCCTCTACCGCTCTTCCTGAGGTTTCTTCCTCTTTTTTTTTTCCCCGTTACAGGGGTTCTTTTTGGGGAGTTTTTCCTCGGGTGATGTGAGGGTCTAAGGGCAGAGGGATGTCGTACACTGTAAAGCCCTCTGAGGCAAACCATGTTTTGTGATAATGGGCTCTATAAATAAAACTGACTTGACTTGACTTGACTTCCTCCACAACGTCATGCTAAACTGTCCAAACCCCCATCAGCCCCAGCTGCTCCTTTTTCTGATTTGTTTTGTTTTTTTTTACCACAAATCAGGCAGCAAACACCGAGGCTGAAGAATGAAGCAAAACCTGCAGTTCCTCTGAAGTCCTCTCGAGGCCGGCTCAGAGAGCAAGCCAGTCACACCTTCACGTTCAAACTTTACGCGTTACGAGTCTCCGTAGCTAATCTCAGATTCCTGACAGCTGAACGTGGGAGATCTTTTATGTAACTCATGCAGTTAATTCGGGGCCGGGCAGCTTCGGCGAGAGTCCGTCTGCTGGTCGTTGAACTCGTTCTCATCTCGAGGTGGTCACATGATCGGACGACAGCTGCAGTGTTTCTCAGATGATGAGCGGTCATGTTCCGAGTGTCCGTTGATTAGTTTCACACTAAATGTTGAAGAGCAAATCCAGCAGCTGCGCTCAGTGAGAGGAAATGACGAGTGGCGAGATGTTTCCTCTGCGTCCCAGCAAACAACCTCGCAATGAAAACACCTCACAGGTGCAGGACGGACTCGACGAACCGCCGCAACACCTGAGACAGATTTATTTGCACAAACCTGTGATGGAAACCCACCTGGTGACTGTCGTTTCCCAAAGTTTCAACTCTTTGAGAAAAATGAAAAATGAACAGAGAAACTGAACTGTTCCTTCTGTTCATTCATCTTATTGATGCGAGTAGAAATACTCCAAATACTGCTCCGTATTTACTACAGCATGTACTGTTCTGAGTGGAAAGGAGGGAAACTAGAGCACACACACACACACACACACACATACACACACACACACACACGATGAATAACCGTGAGCTCTGGTCATCGTTTGTCTATCAGCCGCAGACAGACAAGAACGCGGGAGTCGAGTTTTTCACGTAGCTTTTGTTGTCGTTGTTGCTCAACACGATGCACGTTTTAATGTCGACCGTTTGTGTTCAGGCGCAGAGGCTGATGGGAGACGGTGTGTTACATCTCAGACTCTCAGTTCATGGTTATTTCTTGTTTACTGAAGTTAGCTCAGATAGTCAAAGCGACTTGGCCCAGCACTGGCCCAAACTGAGCAAACCAGAAGAAATAAGTCGGGGCGTGTCCACTTATCTGACTCGGCTGAGACTCGGGATGAATGAGATGCCAAATAAACCAGTAAATCGATTCCGGCGGCCGTTTCTCGGACGAGACAGGTCCCGGTCTACAACGCCCGACAGGTCCCAGGTTTGGTCACCATCAGCGGGTCAGAACACGGCTGCGTCCCACACAGAGGAGGCCGTGTCTGAAACGGCCAAATCTGGGCCAGATTTGGCAGAAGTAGACGGGCTAAAGCCGGCTCAGGTTTGGCCCTATGGGGCAGAAACACAACAACAACATTGAGTTTTTATTTTTTAACCAACATTCATCCTATAAAATATTCATTCATTGTCAGAATTTTAAACCTTTAAATACCAGGTTTTTGTCATGAGGCCATTATGGTTTTAGATAATAAAAAAACAAAAAAAAAAAACCAAAAACACAAACAGAGAATGATGTTGAGTCTCCTCCTCAGTGTGTGAGTGTAGCTGCTGACAGTCTGGGATATGTCAGTGTGTGAGTGTAGCTGCTGACAGTCTGGGATATGTCAGTGATCAGCAGCTACATTGACTGTGACAGGTCACCTAGTGGAAATAGCATGTATTTCCTCCATCTGCCAAATATGGTCAAAATGACCTCATCAGGTGGAAAATAGTCAAAATGACAAATTCAGAGTCAAAAGCCCAGAATGACACCCAGAAATAATACAAGTCCTGTTTTTCTGCTCTGATGGCTGTGGGATCAAAAATGTCAGTTTGAATGGGTTTCAATGGAGCATTTTTGGACCTGAACAGTCTGAATGTAACTATTTAGTTTCCACAGTGTATTTTAGACTTATTGTAGGAGCTGAGCTGCAAATTCACTGATTACACTCAGATACACAATCTGGACTACATTTAGGACACATGCATCAACACCCCTGCAACAGCACCCCACAGGGTTAAAAACACACACTGAAAGTGTGCTTGTAAATGTGGCGGCGGTGAGCTCGGCGTGCGGTGCAGCAACAGAACGGTAAAGTGGGAACAAAGCTGAGCTTCAAGCTCTGCTGTCGGGACTCTTCAGCTCACAGAGTCCGAGCTGCTTCCTCAAATGGTCTCACAGAAACTGAACTGTTAAATTCAAACAACTGCCAGTGCAGCTCTGAGGAAAAGGTCAGAGCTTTAAAATGTGCAGTTGATGTCATTTGCACACTTGGATAATGTCAGGAGCTGGCAGTTGTTTGTGAGTGGCCCTCGGCGGACAGATTCTGAGGCTGCGGCAGCGTCATTAAAGATGATGCAGTGAGCTGTTAGAGGTGCGGTGACATATTCACCTGCAGGAGGATGATGTCAGTAAACTGTCACGCCATTGATGTTTTCATAATGAAGGACGCCGCGGGGACGGGACGAGACAAAGATGCAATATCTAAGACGCTCGGGGGACAGATCATTCAGTCTCAAAGAAGTTAAGAGCTGGTGAAGCAGTCTGTTACAGCCTCGGGCCACCACTGTCCCCGACTCAGGACTCAACTTTTCCGCTATCGTTCAAGAAAATGTGCGTTGAAAAATAAAACTCGGCGATCCCGGAGCTGCAGGCATATTTATGACTGTGTCTCAGGTCATTTATCAAGTCGAGTCTGATTTTTTTTATAGATGTTGACCAAAGAACTTAAATATCTCCACAAAGTCAACACACAAAAAATTCACTTATCCTTTTGCTTTTATTGGTCTTTTTTGCAGACTGACAATCATATTTCTGTTTCCTTTTTTCTTTGTCGGTTTTTAAGGAATGTACCAAGTGAGCGATTTATTACAGAAAACTGTGACAGAGCTGCAGGCGAGATCTGGACCTGGACCTTTTTTTTTTCTTTTTCATCAAAAACAAAAATCTGTTTGTGAAGTATGATTGAGATCAGGGGTGGAGCTCCAGACACTCCTACGTCGTCAAACACTGACGCTTTTACAGGCATGAGATCCCGACACCAAAAGCCACGTTTCACGGCTGTATGACACGCCGTCGGCAGAGTCCGTTGAGAACGCAAAGCTGCAAAGAGAAAGAGAACACTGTTCATTCTTAAAAGACGAGTGAGTTTCATCCTTCAGGCTTTTCAAAGTAGTCGCAGTGAACCTCGTTTTTTTTTACCTCATCTTATACTTATGCATTCAAAATCAAGACATCTAAGTCCAACTACAGTGTTTATATACAATTCATTCTCATATTTTTAAGTATTTAGCAGCCTATAAAGAGGTTTTTGTGTCATATCAGCTCGTGTGTTAAATGATGAGTCTGCCGGTTGTTATTGATATTCATCAATAATATTTTTAAAAGCTTGATTTTTAAATAATATTGATAATCCATAATTAAACTACTGAGCACTTTGAAGAATCTAAAAACATAGTAGCATCATGACAAAAAAGGGTTAAAATTCTGAGAGTTCATGAATATTTGATCATTATGATGAGGACTGTCGTCATCAGCAGGTCTTGTGTTGCAGCTGTCGTCCCTCCTCCTGCAGCTCAGCCCAGGTGTGCTGCATCACCTGACGAGGAGCACCGGGTCTGTGCAGGAGGTGCATAAAGCTGCAGAGCACAGAGGCCCCAGATGAAGCCTGCTGCTCCTGCTGCTCCTGCTGCTCCTGCAGGGTAGAGGGCTGCCCACAGGGTGGAGTGTCAGCTTGAATTCATCTCCAGTCACGAAAAAGCCCAAAGCCATAGCAGTTGGTGTGTGCGTGAAGGCTGTGCAGGTGTGAGGTGTCCCGTCTTTGTGCAGCCTCCATCAGCAGAGGACGTGCACAATGTTGGCAGTGATGAAGATGATGATATGAGCTGGCAGGTGAAGCAGCGGAGTGTCGCAGCCCATTGAGCTGGTGTGTTTGGTCCGAGAAGAGAGAGGAGTGTGTGAGCAGCCTGAGAGTCCACACTGATCCGCAGGATCATCAATCACACAGCAGCACGGTGCAGGCTGAACACATTTCATATTATGAGGGGACCTGAACCCTCTGAAGGGAAAGTGTGACCCAGCAAAGTGTTAAAGTGACCCAAAGTTTTCTCTGCTGAGAGCTGACGCACCTCTGAAACCTGCCCAGTACAAACACTCACCTATGGGCCACATGAACCCCCCGTCCAAATACTTCAGTCCACTTTGTCCCACCTGCTATGGATCAGAACAGCAGTCGGAGCAGAGGCTGCACCGTGAGGCCAGATCCACAGAGCTGGGCTCTCTCTGACCATGTGCCGCCTAATTCTGCCCTCAAACAATATTAGAAACTGTTAAAGAGTCAATTTGTTTCTTCAAATCAGGCCAGAAATGATGATGAAAAAATGATGGCTGTTACTAATCATTCTCTGCTAGTTATTTTTCTATATTTCTTTTCTTATTCTTCATTTGGTTTTTACTTGATTTTTATACCTCATTAACCCTTCGGGCCGCTATGACATTAGATCACTCTGCACGCAAAAATCTGGACGGGATGCAGACAGCTAACCTAACTGCGCGGCTTCATTCTGTAATGCTGCGACATTTCTCAGATTTCCCAATCTGAGAAATGTCTTATAATCTGAGAAATGTCCTAAAATGCGAGAAACATCCTGAAATGTGAGGAAGGTGAAGCTAATGAGAGTTTTGCGTGTCCTCGGTCAGGAGGCGCGTCCTGTCTGCAGCTGCATGGACTCATCAGTCTGTTTGGCTCTTGTGTTGAAAAGCTCTGGGCGCTCACGCGCTGACTCACATCAAATCAGCTGCACTTCTGCCTCCCTGTTTTTCACTGTCGGTTGTGTTTTTCTGTTTGTTGGAGTTATTTTTGTTTGGACGACGCTGCGGCTCTTATTGGATTCCTGTAATGAGCTCTTGATTGATTTTAAACTCACGGACGATGATGGTTTTTATGTGTTCTTCTGTCAGACTCGGTGAATCGGTGACTCGGCAGCAACGCACCGACTAAACTGTCGAGTTGTTCATTTTGTGCAGCAGAATTTCTGGAGGAAAGTTTTACACTGTAGGATCGTCCATCTCATTTGTCTTTGTGTGAATCTTCAATCTTTTCTCCTGAATAAAATGAAAAAGACTAAATTATTTTTAGTCAACTTACTGCAAGGATTGTAACCTTCCACTTCCATTTTTCCCAATTTACTCAAGTGATTCCTGAAATTCTTGAATTTACTGCAAAGAGGTACAGCAGCTTTTAAAAATAATGACATGCAGGGCAAATTCCCCCACAGCAGCCCTCAACGTCAGAGGATGTTTTAGACCAAAGAAGCGCCAAAAAAAAAAGTGACTGTGAAGCCCGTTAAAGTGATGGAGTGATCGCGCGGCCGCGTGCTTCAGACAGACGGACGCCCTGAAGCGTAATGAGATGAGTCACGTGACAGGAAGTGATGTTGGAGGTTAAACGCAGCTAAACTAGAGCAGAGATCTTTAACTGAGAGCTCAAACAAACATCTACGCAGCGGATCCTCAGGACGCGTCCACAAAGCAGAGCGCTGACCTGAGCGCAGTTTTAGTGGAGCAGCGGAGGAGCCGAGAGTTTACGACAGTGATCATCAACTGGCGGCCCGCGGGCCAAATCCGGCCCGCCGAACCGTCCAATCCGGCCCGCGACTGGATTCCAAAATTGTGAGGATCGAAGAGAAAATATCACGTGGTCCTCACTGTTAAAGCAACTGAAAACAGCAACAACTGAGACTCTTAACTATCAGTAATCCCCACCGTTTATGACTCTATTTAGGCTACATTCTGAAATGAGGACAGACTCGCTGCACCTTTTAACATTTATGTTTCACACAGTCCTTTTTTTAACAGAACTTTTCCTCAAGCCCTTACTTAACATTTGGTTTTCATTTCAAAGTCTCAGCAACAAGCTTCAAACTAGTAGACTTCTCAGGACAAAAAGGAGGAAAAACCAGCTGGCAAACTTAAAATAGCATGGTAAATAAATACTAACCTGGTACCAGAACAAAAGGTCACATCAAATAAAACGTTAAGTGGGCTATAGCGATTTCAGACCACAAGGCCGAAATGGGCTACTCACACTGCTCAAAGGCTCAAGTTACATTTCCCCTCTGACACCAACTTTTTCACATCAGGCTTGGCCGCTGTCAGACTTCTGCACAAACAGTCCTCCAAAGACTGGTTTGACAGTCGGTTCCTCTCGTGTGTTTTTATCGAGTTCATCTTGGTGTAGGTTGAACCGAACGTGGCGAGCACATACATAGCCAGCGTCTTCAATGTGCCATCGTCCTCGGGACAAGACACCCAAAATGCGCTCCGGCTTTCAGCACCACGGAGAGCAGCCTTCATGCCGCCTGCGGCCTGGATTTCAGCCAGCTCGCTCTGAATGGCCGCCTCGTCCAACGGCATCATTTTCAGCGCGTTTGTGGAGAATTCTCCGCTTCGGCTGATGGTGAACGGGTCAAGCACGAATCCAATGACTGGCAGGCCGCCAGTTGATGATCACTGTTGTAGGACCTCATATGAAGCGTTCTGTGAGAATATGTTCATCAGAGTGTGCACGGCTGTATGAAACAGGAATATTGGTGGAATATTTTTTCCCTCTGCCATATAAATAGCTCCATAGGAATATTGTTTTTATCAGAATGAGGACAAAACATGAATATTGTGTGCATTTAAACACGTTCACTGGTGAAAGAGACGGAACGTTTCTGGATGAGAAGGAGAGACACACACACACACACACACACACACACACACACACACACAGACTGTCAGTCAGAGTGTGTTTCCATGTCTCTCTGAGCGTCCTGATGATGATCCTCCGCTCTCAGCATCAGCAGCTGATTCACTGTTTGTTGGTCAGCGACTCTCCATTAACCCCGAGTATGCCGAGGTCACCTCCTCCCCTCAGACCCGCAGAGCCACGCGGGCTGCAGCAGAGCGCCACTTCCTGTCGCTGGGACCACCGTTAACCTTCACTGTTGATGGGTTTTTAGGATGCAGCCTGCAGTTTGTGACCTCTGCACACAGTCAAATCACAACTACTAAACTCTACCTTCACCTGCTGCAGCCACTCCTGCTGCCATTCCCACCAGTCTGTTCGTGTTTGTCTCTCAAGTCATTTTAAACAAGTTCATTTAAGAGTCATTTTCAATAAGTCCGAGTCAGGTGGCAAAAAAATTACTACTTCTACTTATGAAAGTTACTCGTCATTTCCAGGTCTCAAGTCACAAGCAATGTGAAGCTCTTTTTTTAGTGTTTGTCAACTGACTCATCGTTTCAAACAGGTCAGAATCTTGCGTAACTTGTACCAAGTGGATCTCGAGTCTTACGCCAGCTCGACGTAAGTTTGAGTCGTGAATAAGAAGAAGAGGTGTGAGAAAAAACATCAGCCCTCACCCTCTGTTAAAGGCTTTCATATAAACAAATGAGCGGAAATGTGTTCTCCTCCTTTCGTAGAAGGCTTTCAGTGTGAAAAATCTGCAGTTTGATGTCCCCTAATTTAAACCTTCCAAATCTGTATCGACATCAGATTCTCGAATTACATTTGGACGCATTTACAAGCGCAATTACAAGCATCGAAACGTTTGAAACCTGAGCATATCGGTTTGATTTCTGTTAAAAGCATGTCTACAAAGGCAACGAGCAACTTAACAAGAAAAGTCCCACAAAATCGAAAAATTAACAAGACAATGAATGTAAAAATGATAGAAAATAAATAAATAAATCAATTTATAAAAATAAAAAGGGGACAGAAAAAAAGGACACAGAGAGAGAAATATTAGAAAAGAATTATTCGGAATAAAAATACATAATTGCACAATAATATATTTAAAGATAATTACACTTGCATTAGGCACTTTTTCCAGTTCATCTCCTTGCTGTTTTTTGGCCGTTTTGATTTTTTTGTTGTTTTTTTTTTACCGAAGTCCTTTTATTTTTTGGGGTGCTAATTTGGGGTAATTTCTTGTGAAGTTGCTCATTGCTTTACATGTATTTGTAAGAAATAAAGCCGATGTGTTGAGGTTTCAAAGGGTTAAAAAGCAGCTGACTGAGTAAACAGAGAATAAAAAGGTGGAGCAGCAGTCTGACTGTGGACTGTCTGTTATTCACACCTGATTATGACGGAGGTGATCCCCGCAGCCACAGCAGAAACTCCCAGCTGGGACGCGCCGTCCACCTGATGCTGCTGCCGAGTCTTTAGTGATCCGTCCACCTGATGCTGCTGCCGAGTCTTTAGTGATCCGTCCACCTGATGCTGCTGCCGAGTCTTTAGTGATCCGTCCACCTGATGCTGCTGCCGAGTCTTTAGTGATCCGTCCACCTGATGCTGCTGCCGAGTCTTTAGTGATCCGTCCACCTGATGCTGCTGCCGAGTCTTTAGTGATCCGTCCACCTGATGCTGCTGCCGAGTCTTTAGTGATCCGTCCACCTGATGCTGCTGCCGAGTCTTTAGTGATTCACTCTGACCTCGTCTCGTCTGTGAGGATCGAGCTGCTGGGAGGTGATTACTCCCTCCGGAGCAGCAGAGTGAAGCTGAGGCTGCAGAGAGCTTCACGTCTGAGTCCGTCCACACTAAACCAGAAACTGTTCCAAGAGCCGGAAATCTCAGACAAAACTTTGGTGGTTTCACTTCATCTGTTTCTTACTTATTTTCTGAATTATTGCTTATTCGACATAAAAATCAAGCGTGAATGACAGAACTATGTCACACGTTTGGACGCCGCTCTGTCCACTGAGCCACCAGGCGGCCTGGAAAAGTCTTTAACAAACATTCATGCGTTCATATGATAACACTGTGAGAATGATCCTTGTGTACACGGATCCATAAAAACAACCGAAAAACGCTGTAGTCTGCACTCCAGCCCAGCAGGTGGCGGTGTAACTTTGTAACGGCGCACCATAGAAGAAGACCAGGCGCATAAAGGCGCTCTTCTTCAGAGCGGCGAGTATGAACCTGAGTCAAACAGCAGACCGCTATTTCGAAGTGGCGTCGCCATCCTCACGCGACGCAGTTTCCACGGCGACAAAAGGGGCGACGTTTTCTACAGATTACACTCTGGACCCCGGTTTCAAAAGTTTGTGTTTTCAGGCCCACAAAACGAAAGACCAAACCGCAACAAAAGCTTAACGATTCATGAATGAACCATTGCCATGGAAACGGCTGCTACGGCTACGTTCACATTACACAGCCTAATGCTCAGTCCTAATTATTTTCCCAGATCCAATTTTTCTGCTCACGTTATGTCAGTGACTCACATCTGCAACATTTTCTCACCGAAGTTTGATTTTCTACAAATTAACTGATGTGACCTGATGTGACCTGATGTGACCTGATTTGTGCCGTCACTGACAGCCACTGCTGATTGGCTGGAGTGGAAGCTGCAGAGCGGCACTTTTTCAGGTCATTCATTGCTTCACTCATCGCTTCACTCATTCATTCGTTCATTGGCTCACCTGTCTCTTGGTGTGCTCGCTGACTTCCCCCGGCATGTCATGGGCGCTCCTGATGAGCGTGCGGGCGATGTGGTAATAATACACGGAGATGATGGTCAGAGGGATCAGGAAGTACACCAGGAAGATCATCACAGAGTGGATCTTTGGATGCATCTGATTGGACAGCGGGTACGGTACGCAGTTCACGAAGGTGACGTTAGTGATGTCCCTGTGACCCTGAGAGGAGGAGGAGAGAGGAGGAGAGATTTTAGCACGAGTAAAGGAGAACAAAGTTTTGGGGCCTGAACACAAACTGTTAACCCTAACCCCTAACCCTGGTTCCAGAGTGTAATCTTCAGGAAACGCTGCCCCTTCTGTCGCCATGGAAACCGGCGACGATCCTCTGAGAACGGTGACCTCACGGCCGCACTTCACACAGGGGCGTGGTCTTCTTCTATGGTGTAACAGAGTTACACCGCCACCTGCTGGCCTGGCGTGCAGACTACAGCGAGGATCGAGAGTTTTTTAAAGAACTCGAAGGAGAGACTTTTTAATTTTCGGTTGGGTCGTTCTCGTCTAAACGTGTCCTCAGATGTTTTGAGGTGTCAGTCTTTTTTGTGTGTTAACCCTTTAACACCTGGGTCAGCATGCGTTGTCTGCATTCAGAAGCTTTTCTTGAGGTCATTTTGTTTTTTTCTCTTTTTTTTTTCTTTTGGCTTATTTTCTCATAATTTTCTTGTTACTTTTTTGATGATTTCTTTCTATGTTTTAGGGTCATTTCTTGTCAGGTTGCTTGTCGCACTCCATCCATGTTATTGAAAGAAATCAAGCCAATTTGCTCAGGCACCCATGGGTTAATTCATTCTTCTGTAAACTTGAAAATAAAGACACAATGTAAGAGTTTTGTGAGAATAAGTCTCATGTTGTAGATATATTTATAGTAGATCTGAAACATTGTCAAGATTCAAAAAGGTTCAACAGAGAAAAAAAATACAGACAAATCACACGAGACAGAAACGTGTGAAGATATGCAGATGACGTGACTTTAACTGTTTGGCTCTGAAGGTTCGGATGGATGATCAAAGATCGGGTGTTCCTGTTGCTGAGCTGCAGCGGTGTCTGCTGTGTTCTCGTGTTCTCGTTATTTTTACCTGCATGGAGACGACCTGAGAGAAAATGGCCTCGGGGACAGCCAGCAGGACGGACAGCAGCCAGATGGAGACAGCCTTCAGACACGTCCAGAAGACAGCGCTGGACGTCTGGATGTCCATGGGGTTCACGATAGCCTTGTACCTAAGGAATAAATCACGATCATCATTGTTGGTGAAAACAAACATCCTCAAAAACCACAAACACACACTGTGAGCTGAAACGCCTCGCTGCCGCTCCGGAGGCCACGGCCGCTCCGCCACTGCAGGTCACCTCCCATGGTGCTTTGCTGTGGTTAGCAGCAGTAATATTAACCCTCATCATCTGCTACCTGTGACCTTTGACCTTCAGAGCGCGCAGGACAAATACAAGTCCTGTCCATGTGATGCGCACGCACCCACACACACACACGCACACACACGAGGATCTGTGAATAAACAGATGAAATTGGACCTGTAAAGGCTGCCACATTAATAACAGAGCAGAAAGCATTATGAAATGAGCCCTCTGAGATTTTCTGGACTGAACACAAACATAAATCATCTCCTAATGATATCAATTTTCTCTGACAGCGTCCGCGGCTGCCGGCTCTTTGTTAGCTAATGAGAAAGTGTGCGGCAGTGGAGCGGAGGACAAAAAGACAAACAATAGCACTCTGTCACTCTCACCGTAATTATTCTTTACGTGTAATCACTGAGCTGCATTTTAACCTCCTCATTAGACAGACGGCGCTGACTCTGGGTTCACTCACACCACACAGCGACAGCCGTCTGCTCGGCCGCTGTTGCTGCACACACGGAGGCTATAAAGAGAAAATCCCACCGGACGTGAGATACCTGAGTTCAGCCAGAAAAATCTGGGCTGTGGAAAGTCGTCTTTCCAGACTTCATATGCCGGGTTTGTTTTATACACGGAGAACAAAACGCTGTACGATGGTCCAACATAAAAAAACACAAAGATCCCTCTGAAATCAGCAGACAATGCTAAATTCACAGTCTTACTAATGTTACATTTTTCCTCCGAACATGATGATATTCTGAATTTGATGCAGGTCATAAACAGCAGGTTCAGTTTGGATGTTCTGAGTTAGTCAGAAATTGCTGCATTCAGAATGAAAAAGTAAGACATGAGATATGCAGCCGTTCTCATCCTGAAGCCTGCATGATACACTGCTGGATAGCATCAGGTTGAAACGCTGCCGGTAATGACGTAATGTGAGAAGCAAGGAGGTCCTTATATGGAGGGAGGGGTGGTGGATGGATCCAGCAAAACTCAGACTTTCATGCAGGAGGCCGCTGTTCTCCTCCTGTCTGAATGTGATGTTTTTTTCTTCACGTTACCATGTGCCTCCCTCCTCTAATCCTAACCAGCGTGTGTGTTCATTGATGTCCCGGCATTGGTTGCCATGTGCTGCTGTTGTTGTCTAAACATAACCACAAGCACCGTCATCCCACCATGTGCTCGTGTTGATGTCACGTTGGCAGTATCCTGGAACGCCAACAGCAAATGCAGAAAGATACCTAGAGAGTAAAATGTAGACACAGAAGGATGCCTAGAGTATAATATGCAGACGCAGAAGTCCACTGGCAGAGAGGCAACATGTGACGAGTTGAGAACGTATTGCCTCACCATGTTTCTTTTTCTAAATATCGTAACTTTACATTCAGGAAGTAGCATCATCCATGTGGACATTACATGAAGCGTTCTATGGGAATACGTTCATCCGAGTGTGCACAGCTGCATGTAAACGGGAATACTGGTTGATTTTTCTTGGCCATTTAAACAGCTCAGAGGGATATTGTCTTTTTCAGAATGAGGGCAAAAAAGTGAATATTTTGTGCTTGTAAACGTAGTCACTGGTGAAAGAAAGTGGAAGCTGAGCATCAAAATGTGTGCAGATTCAACTGGTTCTTCTTTCACTGTCAAATGCAAAATGATGTCTTTAACAAGCTGGAAATAATGTCAGCAAAGCTCTCCTTCAAACTTGACAACAGAAACAGACGGTAAGTCCCGCTGAACAAACTGCAGACTGACACATGACAATTTAACCCTTTTCAGTCGACCCCGCGGAGCAGACCGCTGAGAGCCGGAAGAGAAGCAAACACGAACACTGTGGAGACGGCAACTAAACGGGACTTTGAATCACTTCATTCTTCTTTGGAAATGTAAAATAATACATTTGCCGTCTGACTGATGCTGTTTTTTTAATCTCGGTCACGGTCGTTGTTTCTGAAGGAGAGACGAGAAACATCAATATCACAGCTGATTACAGAGTTTTGAGCAGTGATGCAAAGAAAAGGTTTGTGCACACGGCAGCGTGCTGTGTGTATCAATGTGACGGTGGATGCTCTTTCATGCTGCTGCAGTTTGTATCAAACTGTCAGGATGTTAAACTGCGTTTATGTAACTCTGACTGTTTCCAGAGCTGGATCTGGTGTTTCCAGCAGGATATCTCCTGTTCTGTCAGATTACATTTGATAACTCGTCCTGAAAATAAAACTTGTCCTGCTCCTCCTGCTGTGTTTTATTTAGAGTCACAAATGAGGTCACAGCGAGTTCGGATCAGTGTTTCATTCAAACTGAGAGTCGAGTGCACCTGGCTCTCTGTCGTTCGCTCCTCACACAGTCTCCTTACATCATCCTGCTGAGCATATTGATTATTTATGTCCTGCAGGAGCTCAGAGTTTTGCGCTTTTGTCCCCATGCTGTAACGTTTGGCACAGAAGGTCCACCCTGACTCAGAGATGCAGTTGTTTTTCAGCTGCTGAGAGCCAAACTGTGACCAGAGTCTGCAGCAACCGTTGCCAGCAGTTTACAGCAGTTTACAGCACGTATGAGCAACAACCGCGTCAACAAGAGTTTATCCGAGCCCGAAATGCCCCCAAACAAATCAGCATGCACACAGTGACAATACAACACTGAGCAGAGGTTTATAAAAAGCTGCACCGCTGTTCCAGGCCAGCGTCGTCCGTCTGTGTCCGTCCAAACACTCAGAGAAACGTTCTCTGCAGACCAAACTGCTGCTTCGCTTCTTCTGTTTGCAGCGTTCTCAGAAACGCAGCAGCACTGAATGTACTCAGTGATCATTCTTCAGGGTTCATACATATTTTAACAAGACTTTTCCAGGACTTTGAGGCAAATTTCAAAGACCATACCGTGAATGTAGAGCAGGATTAGAACTGATTATTCAAATATAACTAAGGGACTGTTTGTTATCTATGAGAGGTGCAAAGAGGGGGAGACTTGTCAAATCATTTTTGAAGCACTGGGGAGGGACTGATGTTTTTTTGTGGGGGTTGGCCTTAGGAAAGGGGAATAGAACTTTAAATGGTTGTATTTTGTATTTATTTACTGCCAGTTTTTAAAGAAGTGAAACATGCCTTCCAAAGATAGGAAGGCATTTTCTTCTTTAATTTTCTTTCATTTTAAAGAAAGAAATGGCCTTTTAAATTTTTTTTAAAGGTACGAAAGGCATGTTTTCTTCAAAAATTACAAAAAAAGACACCATTTATCACAGCCAAAAACAAAACTTATAGTTGAATTTTCAAACTGCTGATGGTCTTTGAACACGTGTTACAATACAGGTTTGTTAACCAAAATTTCATGAGTTTGCCAAAACTTTTCATGATCATACGAAGCCTGATTGTTCGTGGGAACGGTCGTCTCACTCCTCTTCTTAATAAATGAATAACTTTAATAACTTTGTGTTGGTTGATGTTTTATGTGAGATTGTGAGTTAAAGTAGAAGAGCATCTTCAGCTCTCTGGAAGAAAAGCCGATGATGAAAAAAACCCTCCAGGACGCCGTCTCACCTACTGCTGGAATATAAATAGAAGAAGTTTCAATCTGCGTTCATTAAAGTTTGCCTCCCTCCAAAAACATGTCATACATTCGAGGATACCTAGAGCGTAACATGTAGATGCAGAAGGATACCCAGAGCGTAACATGTAGACGCAGAAGGATACCCAGAGCGTAACATGTAGACGTGAAAGGATACCTAGAGTGTGTAGACATGTAGATGCAGAAGTCCACTGGCAGAGAGGCAACATTTGACTCGTTGGGATGTAAAGGAGCTGTGTGAGCTGTGATGATAACGAATTCATGGGGACTTTTGTGTTGCTGCGTGTGTGTTTGTTGCATGTTTGGTGGAAACAAAGATCTTCTCAGTCTAATGAGGAATAAAAGTTGGAGGACACTTGACGTGTAATAAATATAAGCTTTCAGGCCGCGGTGCTTTTCAGTCACCTCCTGACCTCTTTTTCACAGAAAGGCTCAAGGTTTGGACTTTGTGTTTCTGTGCTGCATTCACTGTCGGCCTGAATCACACTGTACAATGCAGATGTCGACACTGAGTGTATGAGTACACACGCACACGCTGAAGGCCGTTTCACCTGCACACACTTTACTTTCCGACATTGTTTCTGTGCAGTCTGAACACAAAGAGCAAATGAGCTGCTCATTAGTCTATTTCCTGCTTTAACATCAACTGAAAGGATTGAAGGTCGAATCTGCGATCCTAAAAAACTGTGAAGACTTCACAGAATGGATTGCAACCGCTGACAGCACCATGAATGTGCATCACGTGTCAGCGCTATCTGCCTCATCCCAAGGTCCAACTCACAAAAGCTTTAGAGCTAATGACTCCAACGCCCAAACGCAACCGGAGAGATCCAGCTCAGTGCACTGGCCCTTTGTGCGTAGCCTCGACAGATTTGTGCTAAACTTGAGTGATATTTAGTAAATGTGATAAAACTCAACGTGGAGCTGACTGTGTTTCCACTGAATGATGTCATGTGACTCCTCCTCTGGTGATAACATCCCAGTAACCATGGCGATGGACATTCAAAACATCAGCAGCTTTATTTCTATTGCAGCCACCGCACTAGCCGTCATTATTTCCAATCCAAGTAACTGTTTGCATTTGATAAACTGCACGTTTGAGTAACTGCACGTTTGAGTAACTGCACGTTTGAGTAACTGCACGTTTGAGTAACTGCACGTTTGAGTAACTGCACGTTTGATATTGATATTCACACACACACACACACACACACACACACACACCTCAGAGGTGGGACAGACTGATTCTGTGAGCACAAACAGACAGTGAGGACAAAAATCCCTCAGCTTTCTCATGTCTGCAGCAGGTTAGTGAGTTTTTATCGTCTGACTCTGAGCCGCCGTCCCCGGCAGCGTCCGCTCGTGTTTATATTCTGCTAAACTGTGTTTGTGAGCACCATCCTGACAGGAAGTGATCCAGTGACCACTCCGGTGCTAATGAGCCATCAGGCTGATTGTGCTCGTCACGGACCTTCAGGCCCGTTAGGATCTGTTAAGAGCTCGTTAGGGGCTCATCAGGGACCATCAGGGTCGGACACAGCCAGACCGCCGCCCGCAGCTCTGCGATCAGGAAATGAATCTAAATCTAACTCGGGACTGGCCGATAGAACAGGACTGGAGACACAGGGGACAGAAGACACAGAGGACAGGAGACACAGAGGACAGGAGACACAGGAGGCACAGGGGACAGGAGACACAGAGGACAGGAGACACAGGGGACAGAAGACACAGAGGACAGGAGATACAGAGGACAGGAGACACAGCAGCACCTCGCAGCTTCGTCTCACATCAGTCTGCAGAGTTTGTAGATTAAAGCGTCTTATTTAGCCCTCTGACTGTCTCTCTGTCTCTCAGAGACTGTCCTCCAGCAGAAGTCATTTCTTTATGTTCGGGTGACAAGAGAGGAAACATTGAGACGTCAAGTCAAACCTCCACAGAGGGAGGACATCTTTGACACGGAGCTGAGTGCCGCATGATCACAGTCCATGACGGTCTTCTGGAGCCGTGACCGTGACCTTTGAACCCAGTAGACCTGCACCTGATTATCGTTATAAGACTATATAAGACCTGGCTATTGTTATAACAAGATTATATAAGACCTGACTATTGTTATAACAAGATTATATAAGACCTGACTATTGTTATAACAAGATTATATAAGACCTGACTATTGTTATAACAAGATTATATAAGACCTGACTATTGTTATAACATAATTATATAAGACCTGACTATTGTTATGACATAATTATATAAGACCTGACTATTGTTATAACAAGATTATATAAGACCTGGCTATTGTTATAACAAGATTATATAAGACCTGACTATTGTTATAACAAGATTATATAAGACCTGACTATTGTTATAACAAGATTATATAAGACCTGACTATTGTTATAACAAGATTATATAAGACCTGACTATTGTTATAACATAATTATATAAGACCTGACTATTGTTATAACATAATTATATAAGACCTGACTATTGTTATAACAAGATTATATAAGACCTGACTATTGTTATAACAAGATTATATAAGACCTGACTAGTGTTATAACAAGATTATATAAGACCTGACTATTGTTATAACAAGATTATATAAGACCTGACTATTGTTATAACATAATTATATAAGACCTGACTATTGTTATAACATGATTATATAAGACCTGACTATTGTTATAACAAGATTATATAAGACCTGACTATTGTTATAACATAATTATATAAGACCTGACTATTGTTATAACAAGATTATATAAGACCTGACTATTGTTATAACATAATTATATAAGACCTGACTATTGTTATGACATAATTATATAAGACCTGACTATTGTTATAACAAGATTATATAAGACCTGACTATTGTTATAACAAGATTATATAAGACCTGACTATTGTTATAACAAGATTATATAAGACCTGACTATTGTTATAACAAGATTATATAAGACCTGACTATTGTTATAACATAATTATATAAGACCTGACTATTGTTATAACATGATTATATAAGACCTGACTATTGTTATAACAAGATTATATAAGACCTGACTATTGTTATAACAAGATTATATAAGACCTGACTATTGTTATAACAAGATTATATAAGACCTGATTATCGTTGTAAGATTATGTGTACTGTACTGTAGGCCAACAGCCACCACAGTAACCGTGCAGCAGTACTTCAGCAGTACACCAGAGTACTTCAACAGTATTTCAGCAGTACTTCAACAGTACTTCAGCAGTATTTCAGCAGTACTTCAGCAGTACTTCGAAGCACTTCAGCAGTGCTACAGCAGTACTTCAGCAGTACTTCTCAGCCACTCTCTCTCTCTCTCTCTCTCTCTGGCTTATTTTAATAGTCTCTCGCTCTGCAGCTGCTCGAGTCTCTTCATCTCTGATCTGCTGGAGTGAAAACTGCAGCGATTTCTCTGAAACTGTCCTCTGCTGTGGAGTCAAAGCAGCTGCATCCACACACACACACACCTCGTCCTGGCATCAGTGTCAGCTGACTTCCTGTTGAGACATTAGGAGTCGGGGCGCTGCTCACCTCCTCCGTGACAGTGGATCTCCTCATTCAGCAGAGAGGAAACACACATCAGTAAACATCTCTCTCTCTCACACACACACACACACACACACACACACACACACAGAGTGGACCTCTGCGCTGCTCATCATGTTGAAAAACCAAACCAGAAGGCTTCATTCATGTTCAGGAGGCGTGGCGCATCGATCAGCCCTAATGGCAGCATCAGAGCCGTAACGATCACGACTCTGCTGTTATCGAAACTCATTCACAGCCTCCGAGCTGAAGCACGTGGACGCCTGTCCGTGTACCTCACTGTACCTCTGGTGCTTCTACACGTCAAGTATCCGTCTGCGTCTGATGTTCCAGGATGCTGCGACCGACGGCGGGACGCCAACAAACACACGTGCACAGATGGTTAGGATGAGGCACAGAGGCTCATGGGAAGGTGTAGAAACTAACACGACATTCAGACGGGAAGCAAACACCGGACCCTGAGATCACGCCGTTACTGGCAGCGTTACAACCTGACGCCGTCCATCCGTGCATCATGCTGCTGCAGAGGGTGTAGTCGTGCGGAGGTGCCATCCTGCATATTCATCACTGCTTCTGTCCGGGAAGGAGTTTTTGGCGTTACACTGAAATCATTGCAAAAATGTCAGTATTTGAGGACTTCAGGGTGTGAAGGGGCTGTCTGTCCCCGGTCTGTTTGTCTTTGTCCAACTCTGAGCTCCCATGGAGGGAAATCTTCATGTTTCACCGGCTGCAGCAGTTTGTGTCCCTTTCCTGTTAAACGTTACGATGGCCTCCTGTGCCGCCGAGTCCTAACAAGAGCACCAAATTCAAAGACAAAACGTGGCTGTTTCTTTTGTAACCACCGCCCAGAATCACACGTGTAAGCATTTTCTGTTTGGATGTCTTTTAGCGGGACAACAGAAGAAACTGTCCAGCCTGTTGTCCTTTCAAAGATGCTCCTGCAGTGATTTTGGAGTAAGATCGCCCAACAGTCTTATTTCTGTAAGGGCTGTGTGATTCGCTGCGGCGTCAGCTGACAATGCGGCAGGACAAAACCATTCGCGGTCTCATTATACCCTAGACACATTAAACACAATATTCTTCTTCCTATTATTATTATTATTATTAAAAGCATAAATGAACCAAAAATTTATTAGTAAATTTATTAGTAAAAAGTACAAAAAATACCTTGATAAAAGTTTTTAGAAAAGAAAAAAATCTTAGGAAATCGAAAAAAATGTCTTAAAAACTGTCCTGGAAAAATTGCTTAAAAATTCTAATAATTCTGTAACATAATTTTAAATATTTAATTGTGATAATTACTTATAAAAATAGTTTTCCCTAGCTTTTTATTTTTTACCAGACATTTCCCCCCAAGTTCTGAATCCCCTAATTTCTTGCAATTTGAGCATTTGTTGCCAAAGTCCTCTCTGCCTCTTTTCTTCTGTGTTTGAATGAAGCTGCGTGAACGAGCTCAAAGGGTTCAGAGCTTTGAATCATTGTGAAAGGTGTCTGAAAGCAGCAAAACAAGTGATGTCGCTCCAGGTGTGAAAGGGTTAATAGACCAAAGCGTGACTGATCAGTCGATTACGAATTGATCCGATGGATCCATAACAAAGGAACAGTTATCTACAGCTCCTAGAGAAACCAAACCTCTCCTCAGAAACAGCATTTTGCTGGTTTTATGAAGCAAATATGACGTTTCGACCTCATTCAGAGCTTTATTTGAAAACGCACATTTGCAGCTCGCCCTCGGCGTTGCGTGTGTATTATGGGATGTTACAGCGCTTTATGTTGTTTGCAAACCGAGCGAGCAAATCGAATTTCACCTCAGCAGCCCGTTAGTCCACCAGCCGCCCTGAGGGAGATCCGGCTGTCAGCTCCGCTTCACGTCCCAAAAACACCGCCACACTGCAGCCTTTTCTTCTCTCTTCGCTTTGTGTCCTGCGCCTGATTTACCCACAACCCCCTGCTTCATGCGGACTAGCAGAGGGCCGAGCACAGAGCGGTGAAGGGATGACCAAGTTAGCACCGCACTGGTTCCCTCGTCAAAAACCTTACGGGATTTTTGAATGTGATTTTCGGTTATCACCAGAAATAAGCTCTGTGGCGAACACGAGTTTATGAGACTGACATGTTTTGTTCAGCGTGATGATCTTCACAGATGAACTCCACTTTTGTGTGTTTTCGAAACGTAAATGAAATCGCCAGAAGCAAAAAGCTGTTAGGCTATACAGGAACTACATCGCGGTCTCACGTATTAAGCGTCACCACTACAAACACTGTAAACACGATCGAAAAATATTATAAACAGATAAATGTACAAGTCTGAGTGCGGCTCTGTAAAGCTGTGGAGGCGTAAGAGTGTGTTCGATGAGTTTCTGTGTCCGCTGTGAGGACGTCTAACGTCCCCGACACACTCTGTAGTCCAGTTTAGCCACTTGTTAGCAACCCCCTTTTTTAAGACGAGTGAAACCATAAAAGTTCAAAAATCGGCTTTAAGCGGACGTATTTTACGTTGCAGAACAAAACGTGTAAATATCTTCAGCCTGTGTTAACCACAGACCTCATTTAAGGCATTTTACTGAAAACCCACAAACCCAGAGACTCTGAGACGAGGGAGCCGGCAGCGCTAAAATGCTAACGCACTTCCACGTTTTAGGACTCGTTACGTCACTGCTCAGTTTCCTCCAGAAGTACGCCGCTCTTTGCTTATTAAAGGTGTGTGTGATGCGTCATCATCACACACACACACACATACACACACACTGCGCTCGCCGCTCGGCGGGAAATGATAAACCCGCGTACATCTCAAGTGTTCTGAGCATCAGTCGCTGCCTCGCAGGCCACTCGCTGCGTAAATCCAAACGCCGTGGAGCCGTGGGACGCAGCTGACACGCGGTGGACACGAGACGATTTACAGCCACGCGTCACCTCCGATCTCAGAGTTTATCGCGTCTTGATGAGAGGTCACCTCCACTGAAAGGTTTGAGGACAGTTAATAACTCCTCCGCCAGAGATCCATCGAGCTCTCCCAAAATACTGTCTGATAATTCGTCTCAACGCCGAGCTCTTCCTCTCTCACTCAGACAGGACGTCCTCCCCTGTCCATACACACACACACACACACACACACACACACACACACACACACACACACACACACACACACACACACACACACACACACACACACACACACACACACACACTAACCCACACACACAAATACAATACTCAACAACACACACACACACACACACATACACACATATACACACACACACCAAAAAACCCTAACCCTAACACTAACCCAACAACAAATACAATACTAAACAACACGCGCACACACACACGCACACACACACACACACACACACACACACACACACACACGTGCACACACACACACACACACATACACACACACAAACACACACACGTGCACACACACCGGCCCTGCAGCAAGACTCCATCCACACACACTGATCATTGTAACCCTTTGAAAGCTGAGCAATGAGCAACATAAGATGTGACCCGAAACTCAGCAAGACATAAAAATACAGAAAAAAAAGAAAAAAGAAATTTAAAAAAGAGTAAAAAGGAAAAAGTACAAGAAAATTACCTGAAAGTGTGTAATTTTTTTTTTTAAATGGAAATGCTCTGGAAAAAGTGCTTAATCAATTAGAATAATTTGGTGACATGTGTGTTAATATGTAATTATGATATATATATTTTTTGCTCTAGCTTTGTTTTTTTTCCAAATACATTTTCTTATTCTTATTTTCAACTGATTATAAACTAAAAACAGCAGACTGATTTCTACTATAATATACTCTAAATCCTACAGACCGGAGCTGTAAAAAACACTCCTGTTCATGTGAAATAGCACTGATCAACTTCTTCATTTATTCATTCATTTTGGTTTTATTTATGGCTGTGGTTGTTATTTTGTGCTGTTAAATGTCTTTGAGCATTGTGAAAAGTGCTGTATGAATGAAATGTATTATTATCATTATTATTATTATTATTATCAACTTTAGGAAATTTTATTCTGCAGTATATTTTTAGTATAATTGTGTCATTTTGGAGGCATCTGTATAATAACTTTCTCTTTTCACGTTTTCTATCTCGCTCTGCTTCTTTCAATCACTTTCAATTTCCCAATTTAAATTTCATCATTCTGTCATCATAATCATTTCATCTCTTTCTCATCCCGCCTGCTGTGTGTCTGTCCTTCACACACACACACAAACACACACACACACACTGGGCTGGAAGCTGGACAGAGGTCTTTAAACATGACAGAGATGACGAATAATTCATGTTGAGGGACATGAGAGAGACGCTCAGGAACCAGCTGATGTATTTCTATTCCTGAGAGGACATTGTCATCGTCATGGAAACCAGTCAATCTAAAGGTCATTATAACATCATCTATAAAACCTACATCAATAAAATGTCACAACTCTCCCAAAAATGTGTCTTAAAGGTTTCATTCATTTCCTAAACGTGACCTAACTTCTAATAAATGCCCTGACTTTCCAAAAATGTTCCAACTTTGCAAAAATGTCCTCACTTTTCAAAAGATGTCCTAACTTTGAAAAAATCCACATTTTTGTCTTTACTTTTCAAAATGACCTCACATGCTGAAACAGAAATGTCTTCTCTCACAACAATGTCCTCATGTCTTCATGTTCAAAACATGCCTACTTTCCAAATATGTCCTTAATTCTAAAACGTTCTGACTTTGCAAAAATGTTCAGCTTAAAAAGAAAATCTGCACTTTAAAAAACAAAGTCTTGACTTTCCAAAATGACCTCAGGTTACAGAAATGTCCTCTCTTGTGTTAATGTGTCAAACACACACTACTTTCCAAAACTGCTCTTTTCTGCTTTACGTCGTGCTCCACTGTCCTCTCTCTTCATGTCTCTTCGTCTTGGTCTCGTCGTTACCTGACATGAGTCGACGCTGTGCCTCAGAGCAGCTTCAGCAGCTGTAGTTTGTAGTTTTGCTGCAGCTCTGAGTGAATCACACATTCATCAGACTTCATCAGTCTGTCCAAACCCAATCTCAGCTCTGTGAGGACTCTGTCTCTTCTGTCTCTGTCGCTGCAGCAACAGAAACTCCCCCGCTGAAGTCCCAGAGACACTCTTTAAATACCAGCTATACTCACTGACAGCTGTGGAGAAGTACTCAGACCTCTAACTGAAGTACCACAAAGAGTCAGCACTCAAAAGTACGTGAGTAAAATGACCAACTGAAGAGGAGACACGACACGCATCAAACTAAGTTTCCTCCCACAAACAGTTTCTTCTTGTGATGAAATGTGAGGAAAATTCTCCTGATGTTTTCCCCTTAAAGTGAAGAGTTGAGACTCGGTCCTGGTGAAAATAATTAGTTATTTAAAAACTAACAATATTTCAGTAAATAAATAGTTATTCCGTAAGTGTCTGAGCCCTGAAGGAGCTCCACAGCTAAATAAAAAGTATTAAAGTTAGTGTTGGGGCTGCCTGAAGTTTTTAAGTTAACACAGGGGACATTAACCGTAAATGGGAGGACGGAGGAGGTTTTTAGGAGGCTGAGGAGTTTCTGAAACAGACGAGAGTACGGCTCAGAGACAAAGATGTAGAAAAAACTGAACTCAGATGATGCTGGGAAAATGTTTGTTCGCATTGAATTCAAATCTTCCACCGAACGCAACAACGCTGTGACGGCAGAAATAAATTACGACTCTGAGAAATTTTCAGCTGGAAAATACAACTGAGCAGATCACACAAACTTTCCCAGTCTGACATGGTGACATGTCTCATTTCCGCCAGCTGTCCACACCTCGCAGGCTCACAAAAGAGCATGTCTATGACAACCAATCACACCTGTTAAAAGAATGTGTCATACCTCACAACAAGGGCTGGGATAAATCCAGTACACGCCATGTATAAAAGGACTTTATCAAGAATATCGAGTTTGAATTGTCTGGTTGTTATTTTAGCCACCAGCCCGAGACTCTCGTCAGCTTTTGGTTTTTCCCGCTCTCTCGTCAGACTCTCTGCCTCTCTCTCTCTCTCTCTCTCTCTCACACACACACACACACACACACACAGCCGCACACCGTCATGGTTCAGTCGCTCTGCAGAGACCTGCAGATACTCTGAATGTGTCGACCTGAGAGCTGTTAGTTAGTCATGCTTTAACTTCCTGCTAACGTCCAACTGTTGACAGGAAGCTTCCAGTGCAAAAATGTCAACACTTCAAAATAAAAGCACCATGGGTCCCACTCTGATTTATTTAATTATAACAGTATTTTATTTAACGTTACTATAGCAGTGCTTTATGTAACTTTATACTTTAACATTGTGACAGTATTTTATTGTATATATATATATAGTGTATAAAAACAGTGGTGGATGAAGTAGGGTCTTTTTTTAAATTTAATTTTACTTTGTAAAACAACAAAAAGTCCTGCACTTATTCAGTATAACCACCAGAATTTAATGTTTCACAAACTTTAACTGCTTTTAAAAATCATCACCAAACTTTTTTCAGCTGATTACTTACATTACGTTTTCTGAAACTGTATGTTAATATATGCAAATGAGACATGATCTTATTAAATATATGGCTTTTGCATAAATGTACAGAACAGAAATCTGAACTAAAATAAACACCTTAATGTGTATTTCAGACATTTTCTGTCCACTTGTCTCAAAGAAGAAGATGTGTTATGGAAGCAAAAAAAATGTCCTGACTAACGGGGGTCATATTCACACACACACACACACACACACACACACACACACACACACACACACACACACACTGAGAGCAACGAATTCAGCCAAAAAACATCAGCCGGCTCATGAGTGATTTCGGAAACCTCAGTGAGGAGGTGTGGCTCACGGGTTGTTGGGTGTGATGCAGTCGTTTATCAGTATGATTGGTTGTCACAGAGAGATGTGGACAGCCCGTAGAAATGAAATAAACTGCGTCACAATGTGAGACTGTGAGAGAGCTGTTCCTGTGATCACACCGCCGTGCTGCTGCCGAAACCTCTGCGTGCTGAGATCACTTTATTCTTGGTGTTAACGCGTTGGGTGGGAACTAATGACATCAAACGCAAACATTTTCCCTGCATCATCTAACCTGTCGTGATTCATTAAGGTTTTGAAACTCGAGCAAATTAGCTTAATTTCTTTCAAAAACATGGAGAGTAGGCGATGAGCTGGTTAAAGATCTAGAAAAAAATACCTGAAATTAGCACAACAAAAAAAAATAATTGCTTTTTAAAAAAGTAGTAAATGAAACAATAAAATAAATATTAATATAAATATCAATATTTATATGACCAATAAAGTTAGAATTATAATATCATGAATATAATTTTCTTGATATTCTTTCTAATTATTTGAGAATTTGTTAAGATAATTTCATGTCATTTGTTTCCCCCCTTCTTTAAATTTTTTTTTTTTTTAAAGAAATCAAACCAATTTGTCCACTATTCAAAGGTTTAAATGCTTGTGAAAAATGTCTGAAAACAGCACGAGATAACTGATCTCGATCCTGGTTTTGGAGGGTTAACTGACTGTAATCCAGCGTTTGGAGAATATTTCTCCTGCCTGTCATTTTCTCCTCTGCTTCAGAAACACTTTGTGAATAACCAAGTCTTAACTTTAAGGGTAAGTTCTTGAATAAATGTCTTAATTCTGAGGATTTTCTTAGAATTTGTTCATCAGGAGCAGCTCTTTCCTGCTGTTTTAGTGACTGCGCAGACTAAACACACACACACACACACACACACACACACACACATACACCTAAAATCCTGTCGCTTTCTGAGTACAGACATATAGTTTTAGAATTAGATCATTATAATTAGTATATGATCAGAATGGATGAGCGAACAGCAGACTCCCTCTCAGCAGGGTGTTACTGGGACAGACTGTCATAAGAAGCGCGTCAGAGTCACTGATGATTGGGATGATTTGGAAACATTCGGGATAAAGAAAATGAAGATCTGGTCCGTCCTACCTGTCCGCGCTGAGCGCCGTGAGCGTGAACACGGACACGCCGACCGAGGTGAGCTGGATGACGGGGATGAGCTTGCACGCCGCCTCGCCGAACACCCACTCCTCGGAGAAG